>NC_143022.1:89329284-89571784 GCF_057628025.1 Oncorhynchus mykiss | reverse complement strand
GTTCTCCCAAAACCATGGCAGTCACAGCCTCGACCAGAGCAGTAGCACGTGTGTGGAAACAGGTTTCATTAAACATGCTCACGTCTTCAGCTCTCTGCTTCTACCTGCTTGCACAGTGAATCAAAAATAACATTCCTCCTTCTGCCAGGGGCTCAGATGATAACAACACGATTTTCATTCCACATGTGGATTCAAATATATTCAAAATCTTTCAACTAGTTTCAGCGTTTGCTTTAGTCTTCTAAAAGTGCCAGCTGGAAGGGGTTTGCAGTCTTGCGACTACCCTATTGGTGCCATTGTGCCAGGCAAGCTAAATCAAGCCCAGATATGTCTTTGAATGACTTCAAATATTACTTGAACCCAGGTCTGTTTCATTCAACTATTTTTGGGCTCTTGTCCAATATCACTAAAACCTGAGCTGTGAAAGGGTGGCGCGAGCACATACAGCAAACCCATATAGCTAAGAGTGTCCACAGTGGTATCTCACTGTGTGTGTGTGTGTGTGTGTGTGTGTGTGTGTGTGTGTGTGTGTGTGTGTGTGTGTGTGTGTGTGTGTGTGTGTGTGTGTGTGTGTTTGCGTGTCCTCAGCGGTATCTCTCACTTCCATATGGAGGGCATTTGCTTAGTCAGGGAGGGTGATGGTTACCATAGAGATCCTATAATTCTATGATAGTAACATGGGTTCACAGTTGCCTGTGTTGCTTTCTGGGTAGAAAAGTCACATATGAAATATATTAGGCCTAGCTTTAATTAAATGCATTGAGGTAACACTTAACATTAAGTTACTCTTATAGCTGTGAAGTAATGCTGGACTTAAACTAGTTACAACATCGTATCAACATGTTGTGACATATTCAGCGGTTGTCACGACTTCCCTCTCCTTGTTCGGGCGGCGTTCGGCGGTCGACGTCACCGACCTTCTAGCCATCGCCGATCCACTTTTCATTTTGGTTAATTGGTTACAACCAATTTCCATCAATTACATGTTGTGTATTTAACCCTCTGTTCCCCCCATGTCCTTGTCTGGAATTGTTTGTTGTAGTGCTTGTGCAACGGTATGCTGGTAATGACCGGGTTTTGTTTGACCCATTTATTCTATTATTCTGTTTACGGTGGTTTATGGTTATTAAACACAGCCGTTGTAAATCAGTTTCCGCTCTCCTGCGCCTGACTTCTCTGCCGCCAGTAGCATCGCATTACAGCGGTGGAAAAACTACACAATTGTCATCAATGAGTAAAAGTAAAGGTAACTTAATAGAAAATGACTCACCCAGTAAAATACTACTTGAGTAAAAGTAAAGGTAACTTAATAGAAAATGACTCACCCAGTAAAATACTACTTGAGTAAAAGTCTAAACGTCTTTGGTTTTAAATATACTTCAGTGTCAAAAGTAAAAGGAATTGCTAAAATAAAAGTAAAAGTATAAATCATTTCAAATTCTTTATATTAAGCAAACAAGATGGCACGATTCTCTTATTTATTTTTTTATTTTAGTATAGCCAGGGGCCACGCTCCAACACTCCAACATCATTTACAAATTAAGCATTTGTGTTTGATGAGTCCGCCAGATCAGAGGCAGTAGGGATAACCAGGGATGTTCTCTGTTTAGTGAGTCCTCCAGATCAGAGGCAGTAGGGATAACCAGGGATGTTCTCTGTTTAGTGAGTCCTCCAGATCAGAGGCAGTAGGGGTGACCAGGGATGTTCTCTGTTTAGTGAGTCCTCCAGATCAGAGGCAGTAGGGGTGACCAGGGATGTTCTCTGTTTAGTGAGTCCGCCAGATCAGAGGCAGTAGGGATAACCAGGGATGTTCTCTGTTTAGTGAGTCCTCCAGATCATAGGCAGTAGGGGTGACCAGGGATGTTCTCTGTTTAGTGAGTCCGCCAGATCAGAGGCAGTAGGGATAACCAGGGATGTTCTCTGTTTAGTGAGTCTGCCAGATCAGAGGCAGTAGGGGTGACCAGGGATGTTCTCCGTTTAGTGAGTCTGCCAGATCAGAGGCAGTAGGGGTGACCAGGGATGTTCTCTGTTTAGTGAGTCCTCCAGATCAGAGGCAGTAGGGGTGACCAGGGATGTTCTCTGTTTAGTGAGTCCACCAGATCAGAGGCAGTAGGGGTGACCAGGGATGTTCTCTGTTTAGTGAGTCCGCCAGATCAGAGGCAGTAGGGATAACCAGGGATGTTCTCTGTTTAGTGAGTCTGCCAGATCAGAGGCAGTAGTGATGACCAGGGATGTTCTCTGTTTAGTGAGTCCGCCAGATCAGAGGCAGTAGGGATGACCAGGGATGTTCTCTGTTTAGTGAGTCTGCCAGATCAGAGGCAGTAGTGATGACCAGGGATGTTCTCTGTTTAGTGAGTCCTCCAGATCAGAGGCAGTAGGGGTGACCAGGGATGTTCTCTGTTTAGTGAGTCCTCCAGATCAGAGGCAGTAGGGATAACCAGGGATGTTCTCTGTTTAGTGAGTCCGCCAGATCAGAGGCAGTAGGGGTGACCAGGGATGTTCTCTGTTTAGTAAGTCCGCCAGATCAGAGGCAGTAGGGGTGACCAGGGATGTTCTCTTGATAAGTGGTTGAATTAGACCATTTCCCTGTTCTGCTAAGCGTCCAAAATACATTTTGGGTGTCAGGGATGTAAAAAGTACATTATTTTCTTTAGGAATGTAGTAAAGTAAAAGTTGTCACAAATATAAATAGTAAAGTACAGATACCCAAAACAACTACTTACGTAGTGCTTTAAAGTATTTTTACTTAAGTACTTTACACCACTGGACATAGTAACTGAATGTAATTACTTTCCAAACGATCCTCTTCCTCTAAATAAATCATACTAAAAGCAGAGTGGTGGTCATCACACTTCAAACAGAGTGGTGTAATCACACTTCAAACAGAGTGGTGGTCATCACACTTCAAACAGAGTGGTGGTCATCACACTTCAAGCAGAGTGGTGGTCATCACACTTCAAACAGAGTAGTGGTCATCACACTTCTAACAGAGTGGTGGTCATCACACTTCTAACAGAGTGGTGGTCATCACACTTCAAACAGAGTGGTGGTCATCACACTTCAAACAGAGTGGTGGTCATCACACTTCAAACAGAGTGGTGGTCATCACACTTCAAACAGAGTGGTGGTCATCACACTTCCAACAGAGTGGTGGTCATCACACTTCAAGCAGAGTGGTGGTCATCACACTTCAAACAGAGTGGTGGTCATCACACTTCAAGCAGAGTGGTGGTCATCACACTTCAAACAGAGTGGTGGTCATCACACTTCAAGCAGAGTGGTGGTCATCACACTTCAAACAGAGTAGTGGTCATCACACTTCAAACAGAGTGGTGGTCATCAAATTTCATACAGAAAAACTTTGGCACCCTCTGGTGTTTCGTTCATACTCCAACCAGCTCCTCTTTTCTCTGTTGAAATCTGCAGATGGGGAGGAGGAGGGAAGATACAGGGGAGATGGAAAAAGCGAGAGAGAGAAAGTAGGAGAGAAAGGGGAGATAGATGGAACAGGAAAGGGAGTGGAGCTAAAGATAGAGTGGGAGGTAGAGGGAGAGGTAATAGGCTGCATTTGTGATATCAAATAATTTAAATTATTCGACCTAGTCCAATCAGATCAAATTATCATGACCTTGTCCAATCAGATCAAATGACCATGACCTTGTCCAATCAGATCAAATGATCATTACCTAGTCCAATCAGATCAAATGATCACGACCTAGTCCAATCAGATCAAATGATCATGACCTAGTCCAATCAGATCAAATGATCATGGCTGTGTCCAATCAGATCAAATGATCATGACCTTGTCCAATCAGATCAAATTATCATGACCTTGTCCAATCAGATCAAATTATCCTGACCTAGTCCAATCAAATCAAATGATCATGACCTTGTCCAATCAGATCAAATGATCATGACCTTGTCCAATCAGATCAAATGATCATGACCTTGTCCAATCAGATCAAATTATCATGACCTTGTCCAATCAGATCAAATTATCCTGACCTAGTCCAATCAAATCAAATGATCATGACCTTGTCCAATCAAATCAAAGGATCATGACCTTGTTCAATCAGATAAAATGATCATGACTTAGTCCAATCAGATCCAATGATTATGACCTAGTTCAATCAGATCAAATGATTATGACCTAGTCCAATCATATCCAATGATTATGACCTTGTCCAATCAGATCAAATTATCATGACCTTGTCCAATCAGATCAAATGAACATGACCTAGTCCAATCAGATCAACATCGTGATTAAATCTACTTTGTGTTCATAGCACTGTCTCTTCATCCTTGGAACTCAACATACAAAAGGACAGTGTTCAGGTTCTGCATAAATTCAGCGTGTCGGCACCAAGCCAGAAATAATCTAGATGAATCTGTGTTTAACATTACCTTCATAAGAAAATAAATAATTTCCTCTTCAGGGCCCTTAACGTTATGAAAAAAAGGTTATCTTATCTAAAACTATAAACCAGTTTGATAACACATAACATGCCTTACAAGTTCCATTGAAAAATACCTTGTTGAAAGAATTGTGATTACTGGTGACTAATTGTTAATGTTGTGTCCCTGTTGAAGTTTTTCTGCATCCCAAATGGGACTTTATTCCCTATTTAGTGCTCTGCTTCTAGTTAAAAGTAGTTCACTATATGTAAGGGGTAGGGTGCCATTTGGAACACGGTAGGTGATGTCCCATCCTCCTAATGCCTTACAGCTGTTCTCCCTACTCCCCCAGGGGTGACAGACAGACAGGCAGGCGTATATTTGTTAGGGCTAAGCGCTATTTGTTAGGGCAGTGTCACTGTCAGCGTGGACATTACTGGACCACACACACATGCACTGAGACACACAGGCAGTGACACACACACACACACACGCAAGCACGCACGCACGCACGCACATGTCCGTCCAAGGTGAACGGAGCCACTGTTTAATTGGTGGCGATGGCAGTGGGCCGATCACTCATCCTGGTCTCCTGTTGTGAGCTTCACTAGGCCCGCTGTTGCGCGCACACACCCACACACACACACACACACACACACACACACACACACACACACACACACACACATTCACACACACCTCATCTAAAATCTCCTCTGACAGCACCAACTAGTCATGGTTCAGAAAGAACACACGTCCACTAGCAACACAACGCTCCGAGCATCAGACCTGGGTTCAAATACTTTGAGCGATTGCTGGAGTGGCTTCGCACAGGGTTTGCAGTTTTGGGACTTTTCTACTGGTCCCATTTCACCAGCCAAGCTCAATTGGACACAGATAAAGTAAGTAAAATGATTTAGAACAGTATTTGAACCCAAGTCTGGCAGGGAACACAGAGCTGCCTCTTACCCTTTATCATTAATCATCCCCCAAACTGGCAGATGTGACACCCGGCCGCGGATGATAGGTCGCCTCATGCTGGAGTCCCAGCTGGACAAACCGAGGCCTTTGTGATCTGCCAGGGCTGTATTTATTACACACCAAAAGGAAGAAAACTGACTGGAACCTTAACTTGTCTATCATTTTCTGTAACAAAAAGTCTATGGTATTTCCTAATAAATACATCTCTCTCTCTCCCACCCACCCACCCTCTCTCTCTCTCTCTCTCTCTCTCCCTCCCTCCCTCCCTCCCTCCCTCCCACCCTCCGTCCCTCCCTCTCTCTCTCCCTCCCTCTCTCCCTCCCTCTCTCTCTCCCACCCACCCACAGGTGAGCCTGGATTTGTGAAGACCTTCCGGACGACTTGTGAAGACCATGAATAAACTTCATTCAACAGTGTTCTGGTATCTATGTTTTATTCATCTTCTTTGTACCCTACAGCTACAACTTACTGGATGAATGTGGTTTGGTTTAGTTTCTTAGGATCCGGGATTAGCAGTCGGACCAAATACAACACTTGTGTGTACATCATTTCAGAACTAGCCGGGCTTTAAACGCTCCGTGACAACTCCGACGGAAAGCTGTAGTCTGAAGATGAGTCAACGATGATTCCCTCTATACAGCCTTTATACACTAACATATATGATTGGAGAATACAGTAGATGACCTGTGAAGCATCTACTGGTATATGCAGCTTACAAAGACATTATGTATGTTTTATAAATGTTGTTTTATACAGTATGTTATAAGCTTATAGCTATGTCTATGTATTGTTTCTATAGACTTTATGTATGCTATGCATGCTAGTCAACTCTGAGACAACATGTGGGTGTTAACACAGCTGCAGAAGCCCCTGGAGAACCAGACTGCCTGGTGGTATTCCTTACAGCATCTCCCTCCCTCTGAGACGTACACCAGAGATTACCCCCATTAATATTCTACTTTACTCACAGGGGTGTGTGTGTGTATTTGTGTGTGTGTGTGTGTGTGTGTGTGTGTATCTGGAGGGCTGAATAGAGGGAGGTAGTCTGTACATCACCTGGAGGGCTGAATAAAGAGAGGTATTCTGTACATCACCTGGTGGGCTGAATGAAGAGAGGTATTCTGTACATCACCTGGTGGGCTGAATAAAGAGAGGTATTATGTACATCACCTGGTGGGCTGAATGAAGAGAGGTATTCTGTACATCACCTGGTGGGCTGAATAAAGAGAGGTATTATGTACATCACCTGGAGGGCAGAATAGAGAGAGGTATTCTGTACATCACCTGGTGGGCTGAATGAAGAGAGGTATTCTGTACATCACCTGGTGGGCTGAATGAAGAGAGGTATTCTGTACATCACCTGGTGGGCTGAATAAAGAGAGGTATCCTGTACATCACCTATTCACACCGTTTCCCAGACCTCTACTCTCCTTCCTTCTCCTTCTCATCTTCATCATCTCCTTCTCCTCTTCCTCCTCAGCTGAATCTGTAGCTGTGAACTGGACCAGGAGGAGAGATGGTAGTTAACACCTGGGGCTGGAGGGGCTGTTACCATGCTACTTCGTTAGAAAATGAACTGGTTCCCAAACACAGTGTCTAAACTCTGGTGTCCAAACACCCAGCGCGCCCTAGACCTTCTGTCTGATGACCAACTAGGGTCACCCACCCTCATAATAATACACACAGGCACAAATTACCTGAGAACACACCAGAAAAGGGAGGCCACAGCACTCAAGGGAATGATTGAAAAGCTTCTTCTACACCCTGCTACCACAAAAAGACTTCCACCCTGATACCATACAGCGGGAACAGCCTAATCGACCAGTTCCACCTATACAAGGCAGGAGTGCCCACCTTCGCCCGGACCCTAAAGGACATGGCACTCAACCGCAGCCCCAACACCCCACACAGGATTAACAGAGCGTACTAGTCTGTGGCAACTTAAATGCCAGAACTGGACAAGAACCTGACACCCTCAGCACAGTGACAGCATTCCCTCCCCCATATGCCTCCCTAGGCACAACGACGACAACATAACCAACAAAAACAGGTCACAACTCCTGCAGCTCTGTCGCACGCTGGGTATGTACATAGTTAATGGTAGGCTCCAAGGGGACTCCTATGGTAGGTACACCTATAGCTCATCTCTTGGCAGAAGTACTGTAGACTACTTTATCACTGACCTCAACCCAGAGTCTCTCAGAGTGTTCACAGTCCATCCACTGACACTCCTATCAGATCACAGAAAAATCACAGTCTACTGAATAGAGCAATACTCAATCATGAGGAGAGAGAGAGAGAGCGAGAGAGAGGAGAGAGGTGAGAGAGAGAGAGAGAGAGAGAGAGAGAGAGGAGAGAGGGGAGAGAGAGAGATAGAGAGGGAGAGGAGTGTGTGAGAGAGAGATAGAGAGGAAGAGGAGTGTGTGAGAGAGACGAGAGAGGCGAGAGACGAGAGAGGCGAGAGACGAGAGAGGCGAGAGAGAGAGAGAGAGAGAGAGAGAGAGAGAGAGAGAGAGAGAGAGAGAGAGAGAGAAATAGAGACAGACTGACAGAGCCCATGTTCTCTGTGCTCTGTTGATGAGGGTTAACATTACACAGGGAAATCTATTCCCATTCATAAATCAGCAGCAAGTCGTAAGGTCTTTCATTACCCTCCTCAGTTCAGTGCCATCGCATTGCATTCAAACCAGGTATAATCAGATCAATTATCAGTCATCTATGTAGCATAGTCTACAGTGCAACAATATGCCTCTCCAAACATGTGAAGTGTTTTCAAATGATACATTCCCCTTTTTAGTTGAAACCTCAATAGCCAAACTCTAAATGATATATTTTGTCAATTTATCATGGTTACTATTATTAAAAAACACAAATTAAATAGGATTTATTTGCTTTCTTGACATAAACATACCAAAACAAGTGCTTCACAACCTCAGTATCCATGCAGTAGTGATATGAGTCGTCAAATGCATCCCCCCGACCTCCATTTCACAGAGCTCCACTAATTACCACGTATGGATGTGTATCAACGACCTCCTCTAGGAGAAGGATGTGGAAGGAGGTGAACATGGTCTGGGATAGAACATAAACAAGTGTTCAGTTGAGTGTTCCCAGGGGATAGCTGAGGCATTGCCTTGCAGTGGTGTGTGTGAGTGTGTGTGTGTGTGTGTGTGTGTGTGTGTGTGTGTGTGTGTGTGTGTGTGTGTGTGTGTGTGTGTTGCTAGCAGGAGTCTAAAGTGACACATAGGGTCTTAATGGAGCAGTTCTGCTCCCTACCTACTGTACCACTGGGGTCACATACTCAAAGTATCACTGGGATAAAAGCGCCTGCTGAAAGGCATTATTATGGCCCCAGTGTGAATAACGTCAACCAACCTGTGGTCACCAATCTCTGAAAAGCCATTTCAACAATGGACCCCATGAAAAGAGGCTCAAAATGACTTCCACTTTTCTTGAGTCACCTACCTTTCTGGAGTCACTTAGCTTAGACATTCTGTGACAAAGAGAGGCAGGTCAGTAAGGGGACAGATGACAGGGGAAAGCTTTCAGCAAGGTGTAATTGGTACTGTACTGTAATTAGTATGTGACAATGACGCATTATAATTCAAATGTCAAATATCCATTAATACCACACATACGTACCATAATGATCCAGCCTCTATCTATTTGTTGACCAGAATGTCACTTGAATCTAAAATATCCCCATGTTGTTGGCTGGTGCTGTGTGACTTGTAACTGTCACTTGTTGTGTTCGTGTCTCAACACGTCCTTGTCATTAGGGTCAAAAGGTAATTCATATTTGTGAGGATGCCATTGTCTGCCATGAGACATATTTGGACATCCCCATCTGATTGAAAAGAACAAGTGTGTACAGTTTGTAATCAATAAAACGTCCCAGTAAGGTGCAGTGTTCCATTTCCCTGCTGGGGGGCAAGGAGACCCACAGCTCCACTAAAACCATTGACAACTGTGTGATGTTTTCAAGGGATTGTTAAATAAATGTTAACTATTTGGTTGTAATATCATCACCTCTTGTAGAGCCTTGTCAGAACTACACATTTCAGATTATTCCATGCAAAACAACAGTGCACATGTAGCTCTATCATCAGGGTTATACAGCAAGGAACTGCATTCTTTTCATGATCAGGTAACATCTATTGATCATGTAATATCCAGGTCCCCAGTGTCCGGTCTGGAGTGTGAAGTCACAAGCTCTGCTGGTCAGCTACTGCGTAGCAAACAATGATATACAGTGCATTCGGAAAGTGCATCCTGTTCCCATTGATCATCCTTGAGATGTTTCTCCAACTTGATTGGAGTCCACCTGTGCTAACATCAATTGATTGGACATGATTTGGAAAGGCACACACCTGTCTATATAAGGTCCCACAGTTGACAGTGCATGTCAGAGCAAAAACCAAGCCACGAGGTCGAAGGAATTGTCCGTAGAGCTCCAAGACAGGATTGTGTCGAGCAACAGATCTGGGGAAGGGTACCAAAACATTTCTGCAGCATTGAAGGTCCCCTAAAACACAGTGGCCTCCATCATTCTTAAATGGAAGAAGTTTGGAATCACCAAGACTATTCCTTGAGCTTGAAACCAAGGTTGAACTCTTTGGCCTGAATGCCAAGCGTCACATCTGGAGGAAACCTCATCCCTACAGTGAAGCAAGGTGGTGGCAGCATCATGCTGTGGGGATGTTTTTCAGTGGCAGGGACCGGGAGACTAGTCAGGATTGAAGGAAATATGAACTGAGCAAAGTACAGAGGGATATTTGATGGAAACCTGCTTCAGAGCGCTCAGGACCTCAGACTGGGATGAAGGTTCACCTTCCAAAGGGTCAGCGACCCTAAGCACACAAACAAAACAACGCAGGAGTGGCTTCGGGATAAGCCTCTAAATGTGCTCGAGTGGCCCAACCTGACAGTGCTTGAGAGGATCTGCAGAGAAGTTTGTATCGTCATGCCTAAGACGAATCGAGGCTGTAATCGCTGCCAGAGGTGCTTCAACAAAGTACTGAGTCAAGGGTCTGAATACTTATGTAAATGTGATATTTCAGTTTTTCCATTTCTGAAAACCTGTTTTTGCTTTGTCATTATGGGATATTGTGTGTAAATTGATGAGAGAAAAAAATCAATTTCATCCATTTTAGAATAAGGCTGTAACATAACAATATGTGGAAAAAGTCAAGGGGTCTGAATACTTTCTGAATGCACTGTATATAAACCCTGGATTTCTGATGCTATGTATTGTCCAATGACAGGCTTTGAAGCCACTGGTCGGCCATATTGGCACGCCTCAGAAAAGCAGTCCTCCATAGAAATGAATAGAATTCTACAGTATTTCAAAATAAACGTTTCAAGGACAAAATGACATGTGTTTAAGTATTTTGTTGTTGTAGCGGGGACAACAACATTAGTAGCTTCAAAAAATGATTCTTCAAGGACTTAAAAATAAATATATTATATCATTCTTTATGTATAATAATTATAATTATGTAATAGAATAAACCTGGATAAAACAATAGCAAACAATTAGTAAACTAGGGTAGCCTAGTGGTTAGAGTGGTGGACTAGCAACTGGAAGGTTGCAAGTTCAAATCCCTGAGCTGACAAGGTACAAATCTGCAGTTAACCCACTGTTCCTAGGCCATCATTGAAAATAGGAATTTGTTCTTAACCGACTTGCCTAGTTAAATAAAGGTCTAATAAAAATACATTTCAATAGCTTCCCAAGGTGGGTTAGTGCCAAGATGGAGACTTGGTGGCTTCAAAACAGCACCCCCCCCCATCTAGTGTATATATATAAGTAGCAACCTAGCGGTGGTCTGCTTATGTTAATTATGATCGCCAGAACGGCCAAATAAAATGTTTTTAGTTTTGGGCATAAAAATGTGTTTATTATGATCAAGTTTGATCCCCACTGTGAATTATTTCAAAGTTCGCTACAAATCGTGATATTTAATTAAATATTGATCCATTCTGACAACTACATTTGTCATCATACAGGACCACGTGCTGACACAGACCAATCATGGGCCGGCAGGCTCACGCCATCATGAAGCTCTACACTTACACCTAACTGGGTCTGGTGTACTATACAGATGAGAGAGCAGATTCAACGACCCTGTCAAGTAGTGATGGAGGGACTGACCAATGTCTATGGGGCTGACAGAGGATGACAGAGTAGTGATGGAGGGACTGACCAATGTCTATGGGGCTGACAGAGGATGACAGAGTAGTGATGGAGGGACTGACCAATGTATATGGTGCTGACAGAGGATGACAGAGTAGTGTTGGAGGGACTGACCAATGTCTATGGTGCTGACAGAGGATGACAGAGTAGTGATGGAGGGACTGACCAATGTCTATGGTGCTGACAGAGGATGACAGAGTAGTGATGGAGGGACTGACCAATGTCTATGGGGCTGACAGAGTGGACAACTGAGGGTATGTTGAATTCCAAACTACATCGTATGTCTGAGGGTATGTTGAATTCCAAACTACATCGTATGTCTGAAGGTATGTTGAATTCCAAACTACATCGTATGTCTGAAGGTATGTTGAATTCCAAACTACATCGTATGTCTGAAGGTATGTTGAATTCCAAACTACATCGTATGTCTGAAGGTATGTTGAATTCCAAACTACATCGTATGTCTGAAGGTATGTTGAATTCCAAACTACATCGTATGTCTGAAGGTATGTTGAATTCCAAACTACATCGTATGTCTGAAGGTATGTTGAATTCCAAACTACATCGTATGTCTGAAGGTATGTTGAATTCCAAACTACATCGTATGTCTGAAGGTATGTTGAATTCCAAACTACATCGTATGTCTGAAGGTATGTTGAATTCCAAACTACATCGTATGTCTGAGGGTATGTTGAATTCCAAACTACATCGTATGTCTGAGGGTATGTTGAATTCCAAACTACATCGTATGTCTGAAGGTATGTTGAATTCCAAACTACATCGTATGTCTGAGGGTATGTTGAATTCCAAACTACATCGTATGTCTGAGGGTATGTTGAATTCCAAACTACATCGTATGTCTGAGGGTATGTTGAATTCCAAACTACATCGTATGTCTGAGGGTATGTTGAATTCCAAACTACATCGTATGTCTGAGGGTATGTTGAATTCCAAACTACATCGTATGTCTGAGGGTATGTTGAATTCCAAACTACATTGTATGTCTGAGGGTATGTTGAATTCCAAACTACATCGTATGTCTGAGGGTATGTTGAATTCCAAACTACATCGTATGTCTGAAGGTATGTTGAATTCCAAACTACATCGTATGTCTGAGGGTATGTTGAATTCCAAACTACATCGTATGTCTGAGGGTATGTTGAATTCCAAACTACATCGTATGTCTGAGGGTATGTTGAATTCCAAACTACATCGTATGTCTGAGGGTATGTTGAATTCCAAACTACATCGTATGTCTGAGGGTATGTTGAATTCCAAACTACATCGTATGTCTGAGGGTATGTTGAATTCCAAACTACATCGTATGTCTGAGGGTATGTTGAATTCCAAACTACATCGTATGTCTGAGGGTATGTTGAATTCCAAACTACATTGTATGTCTGAGGGTATGTTGAATTCCAAACTACATCGTATGTCTGAGGGTATGTTGAATTCCAAACTACATCGTATGTCTGAAGGTATGTTGAATTCCAAACTACATCGTATGTCTGAGGGTATGTTGAATTCCAAACTACATCGTATGTCTGAGGGTATGTTGAATTCCAAACTACATCGTATGTCTGAGGGTATGTTGAATTCCAAACTACATCGTATGTCTGAGGGTATGTTGAATTCCAAACTACATCGTATGCCTGAGGGTATGTTGAATTCCAAACTACATCGTATGTCTGAGGGTATGTTGAATTCCAAACTACATCGTATGTCTGAGGGTATGTTGAATTCCAAACTACATCGTATGTCTGAGGGTATGTTGAATTCCAAACTACATCGTATGTCTGAGGGTATGTTGAATTCCAAACTACATCGTATGCCTGAGGGTATGTTGAAATTTCAGATCACGATATCTCTCAATATTGGTCACCATTAATTGGATATTTGAGTGATATAAAATGAAAGTGATGTATACCTGACAAGTATGAGTGGTTTAGGTTATTTTGCCTACCTTTGTGGGCTCTGCCTGTCAGGAAGCAGAAGGGAGCTAAGTGCCAATGTACCGTCAGCTGATAATGCTTACTTTGTGAGCTACTGGTAGAAACTTTGTGCGGGTGGCTAGACATTTTGGTAAGTAGACTTAATGTACTTTTTTCTCCAACCAATGTAGGCTTACCTAGCGAAGTTAGCTAACATTATCCCTAACAGTGTTTAATTACAGTTGATGCTGACAGACATAATAGGCTACATTGATTGATGGACCATGTCAGATTCGCTAGCTAGCTAAATATTGTTTGATTTGCTTGCTATCTACACTGAGTGTACAAAACATTAGGAACATCTTCCTAATATTGAGTTGAACCCCCACCTTTTGCCCTCAGAACAGCCTAAATTGATCGGTGCATGGATTCTACACCATGTCGAAAGCATTCCACAGGGATGTTGGTCCATGTGGACTCCAGTGCTTCCCACAGCTGTGTCAAGTTGGCTGGATGTCCTTTAGGTGGTGGACCATTCTTGATACACACAGGAAACTGTTGAACATGAAAAACCCAGCAGCATTGCAGTTCATGAAACAAAACGCCTGGCACCTACCATGTTCAAAGCCCCGTTCAATTCACCCTCTGAATGGCACACATACACAATTCATGTCTGAAATGTCTCAAGGCTTCATCCTCCTTTAACCCATCTCCTCTCCTTCATCTATACTGATTGAAGTGGATTTAACAAGTAACATCAATAATAGATCATATTTTTCACCTGGATTCACCTGACCGTCTATGTCATGGAAAGAGCAGGTGTCCCTAATGTTTTGTCCACTCAGTGAACAGTGGTGTTAACCTCGGTGTACAGTGTAGTGGTGTTAACCTCGGTGTCCTGTGTACAGTGGTGTTAACCTCGGTGTCCTGTGTACAGCGGTGTAAAGCTCAGTATACTGTGTAAAGTGGTGTTAACCTCAGTGTACAGTGGTGTTAACCTCAGTATACTGTGTAAAGTGGTGTTAACCTCAGTATACTGTGTAGTGGTGTTAACCTCAGTATACTGTGTACAGTGACAGTGGTGTTAACCTCAGTATACTGTGTAAAGTGGTGTTAACCTCAGTGTACAGTGGTGTTAACCTCAGTGTCCTGTGTACAGTGGTGTTAACCTCAGTATACTGTGTAAAGTGGTGTTAACCTCAGTGACAGTGGTGTTAACCTCAGTATACTGTGTACAGTGGTGTTAACCTCGGTGTCCTGTGTACAGTGGTGTTAACCTCAGTATACTGTGTACAGTGGTGTTAACCTCAGTATACTGTGTACAGTGGTGTTAACCTCAGTATACTGTGTAAAGTGGTGTTAACCTCAGTATACTGTGTAAAGTGGTGTTAACCTCAGTATACTGTGTACAGTGGTGTTAACCTCAGTATACTGTGTAAAGTGGTGTTAACCTCAGTATACTGTGTACAGTGACAGTGGTGTTAATGTTACGGTGCGTGAATGAGGACCCAAAAGCGAATTAACTTAAACAGAGCTTCTTTAATTACCAAACATAGGTAGGCTCAGACGGACCGGCAGATTCCGACAGGACAAGACAAGGTTACAGCAAACATGACGACAGTCTGGTTCAGGCATGAAACACAACAAACAAGAATCCGACAAGGACAGGAGCAGAAACAGAGAGAGATATAGGGACCTAATCAGAGGGAAAAAGGGAACAGGTGGGAAAAGGGGTGACGAGGTGGTTAGGAGGAGACAAGGCACAGCTGGGGGAAAGAGGGGGAGAAAAGGTAACCTAACAACGACCAGCAGAGGGAGACAGGGTGAAGGGAAAGGACAGAGACAAGACACAACATGACAGTACATGACAGTACCCCCCCACTCACCGAGCGCCTCCTGGCGCACTCGAGGAGGAAACCTGGCGGCAACGGAGGAAATCCTCGATCAGCGCACAGTCCAGCACGTCCCGAGAGGGAACCCAACTCCTCTCCTCAGGACCGTACCCCTCCCAATCTACGAGGTACTGGTGACCACGGCCCCGAGGACGCATGTCCAAAATTCTACGGACCCTGTAGATGGGTGCGCCCTCGACAAGGATGGGGGGGGGGGGGGGAGACGAGCGGGGGCGCGAAGGACGGGCTTGATGCAGGAGACATAGAAGACCGGGTGGACGCGACGAAGGTATCGCGGAAGAAGAAGTCGAACTGCGACAGGATTAATGACCCGAGAAATACGGAACGGACCAATGAACCGCGGGGTCAACTTGCGAGAAGCCGTCTTAAGGGGAAGGTTCTGAGTGGAGAGCCAAACTCTCTGACCGCGACGATATCTAGGACTCTTAGTTCTACGCTTATTAGCAGCCCTCACAGTCTGCGTCCTATAACGGCAAAGTGCAGACCTGACCCTCTTCCAGGTGCGCTCGCAACGTTGGACAAAAGCCTGAGCGGAGGGGACGCTGGACTCGGCGAACTGAGATGAGAACAGCGGAGGCTGGTACCCGAGGCTACTCTGAAAAGGAGATAGCCCGGTCGCAGACGAAGGAAGCGAGTTGTGGGCGTATTCTGCCCAGGGGAGCTGTTCTGACCAAGACGCAGGGTTGCGAAAAGAAAGACTGCGTAAGATGCGACCAATAGTCTGATTGGCCCGTTCTGCTTGACCGTTAGACTGGGGGTGAAAGCCGGAAGAGAGACTGACGGAAGCCCCAATCAAACGGCAAAACTCCCTCCAAAATTGAGACGTGAATTGCGGACCTCTGTCCGAAACGACGTCTGACGGAAGGCCATGAATTCTGAAAACATTCTCGATGATGATTTGTGCCGTCTCTTTAGCAGAAGGAAGCTTAGCAAGGGGAATGAAATGAGCCGCCTTAGAGAACCTATCGACAACCGTAAGAATAACAGTCTTCCCCGCTGACGAAGGCAGTCCGGTGACAAAATCTAAGGCGATGTGAGACCACGGTCGAGAGGGAATAGGAAGCGGCCTGAGACGGCCGGCAGGAGGAGAGTTACCGGACTTAGTCTGCGCGCAGACCGAACAAGCAGCCACGAAACGACGCGTGTCATGCTCCCGGGTGGGCCACCAAAAACGCTGGCGAATGGAAGCAAGCGTACCCCGAACGCCAGGGTGGCCGGCTAACTTGGCAGAGTGAGCCCACTGAAGAACGGCCAGACGAGTAGGAACGGGAACGAAAAGAAGGTTCCTAGGACAAGCGCGCGGCGACGGAGTGTGAGTGAGCGCTTGCTTTACCTGCCTCTCAATTCCCCAGACAGTCAACCCGACAACACGCCCCTCAGGGAGAATCCCCTCGGGGTCAGTGGAGGCTACTGAAGAACTGAAGAGACGAGACAAAGCATCAGGCTTGGTGTTCTTAGAGCCCGGACGATAAGAAATCACGAACTCGAAACGAGCGAAAAACAGCGCCCAGCGCGCCTGACGCGCATTAAGTCGTTTGGCAGAACGGATGTACTCAAGGTTCCTATGGTCAGTCCAAACGACAAAAGGAACGGTCGCCCCCTCCAACCACTGTCGCCATTCGCCTAGGGCTAACCGGATGGCGAGCAGTTCGCGGTTAACCACATCATAGTTACGTTCCGACGGCGACAGGCGATGAGAAAAATACGCGCATGGGTGGACCTTGTCGTCAGAGAGGGAGCGCTGAGAAAGAATGGCTCCCACGCCCACCTCTGACGCGTCAACCTCGACAACGAACTGTCTAGAGACGTCAGGTGTAACAAGGATAGGAGCGGATGTAAAACGATTCTTGAGGAGATCAAAAGCTCCCTGGGCGGAAACGGACCACTTAAAGCACGTCTTGACAGAAGTAAGGGCTGTGAGAGGAGCTGCCACCTGACCGAAATTACGGATGAAACGACGATAGAAGTTCGCGAAGCCGAGAAAGCGCTGCAGCTCGACGCGTGACTTAGGGACGGGCCAATCAATGACAGCTTGGACCTTAGCGGGATCCATCTTAATGCCTTCAGCGGAAATAACAGAACCGAGAAATGTGACGGAGGAGGCATGAAAAGTGCACTTCTCAGCCTTCACAAAAAGACAATTCTCTAAAAGGCGCTGGAGGACACGTCGAACGTGCTGAACATGAATCTGGAGTGACGGTGAAAAAATCAGGATATCGTCAAGGTAAACGAAAACAAAGATGTTCAGCATGTCTCTCAGGACATCATTGACTAATGCCTGAAAGACAGCTGGAGCGTTAGCGAGGCCGAAAGGAAGAACCCGGTATTCAAAGTGCCCTAACGGAGTGTTAAACGCCGTCTTCCACTCGTCCCCCTCCCTGATGCGCACGAGATGGTAAGCGTTACGAAGGTCCAACTTAGTGAAAAACCTGGCTCCCTGCAGGATCTCGAAGGCTGAAGACATAAGAGGAAGCGGATAACGATTCTTCACTGTTATGTCATTCAGCCCTCGATAATCTATGCAGGGGCGCAGAGACCCGTCCTTCTTCTTGACAAAAAAAAACCCCGCTCCGGCGGGAGAGGAGGAGGGGACTATGGTACCGGCGTCAAGAGCTACAGACAAATAATCTTCGAGAGCCTTACGTTCGGGAGCCGACAGAGAGTATAGTCTACCCCGGGGGGGGGTGGTTCCCGGAAGGAGATCAATACTACAATCATACGACCGGTGTGGAGGAAGAGAGGTGGCCCTGGACCGACTGAACACCGTGCGCAGATCGTGATATTCCTCCGGCACCCCTGTCAAATCACCAGGCTCCTCCTGTGAAGAAGAGACAGAGGAAACAGGAGGGATAGCAGACATTAAACATTTCACATGACAAGAGACGTTCCAGGAGAGGATAGAATTACTAGACCAATTAATGGAAGGATTATGACAAACTAGCCAGGGATGGCCCAAAACAACAGGTGTAAAAGGTGAACGAATAATTAAAAAAGAAATGGTTTCACTATGATTACCAGAAACAGTGAGGGTTAAAGGTAGCGTCTCACGCTGAATCCTGGGGAGAGGACTACCATCCAGGGCGAACAAGGCCGTGGGCTCCTTTAACTGTCTGAGAGGAATGTCATGTTCCCGAGCCCAGGTCTCGTCCATAAAACAGCCCTCCGCCCCAGAGTCTATTAAGGCACTGCAGGAAGCTGACGAACCGGTCCAGCGTAGATGGACCGACAAGGTAGTGCAGGATCTTGAAGGAGAGACAGGAGTAGTAGCGCTCACCAGTAGCCCTCCGCTTACTGATGAGCTCTGGCCTTTTACTGGACATGAAGTGACAAAATGACCAGCGGAACCGCAATAGAGACAGAGGCGGTTGGTGATTCTCCGTTCCCTCTCCTTAGTCGAGATGCGGATACCTCCCAGCTGCATGGGCTCAGCACCCGAGCCGGCAGAGGAAGATGGTAGTGATGCGGAGAGGGGGGCAACGGAGAACGCGAGCTCCTTTCCACGAGCTCGGTGACGAAGATCAACCCGTCGCTCAATGCGAATAGCGAGTTCAATCAAGGAATCCACGCTGGAAGGAACCTCCCGGGAGAGAATCTCATCCTTTACCTCTGCGCGGAGACCCTCCAGAAAACGAGCGAGCAAAGCCGGCTCGTTCCAGCCACTGGAGGCAGCAAGAGTGCGAAACTCAATAGAGTAGTCTGTTATGGATCGATTACCTTGACATAGGGAAGACAGGGCCCTGGAAGCCTCCTCCCCAAAAACAGATCGATCAAAAACCCGTATCATCTCCTCCTTAAAGTCCTGATACTGGTTAGTACACTCAGCCCTTGCCTCCCAGATTGCCGTGCCCCACTCACGAGCCCGTCCAATAAGGAGAGATATGACGTAGGCGACACGAGCAGTGCTCCTGGAGAAAGTGTAGGGCTGGAGAGAAAACACAATATCACACTGGGTGAGGAACGAGCGGCATTCAGTGGGCTCCCCAGAGTAACACGGCGGGTTATTGATTCTGGGCTCCGGAGATTCGAAAGCCCTGGAAGTGGCCGGTGGATCGAGGCGGAGATGGTGAACCTGTTCTGTGAGGTTGGAGACTTGGGTGGCCAGGGTCTCAACGGCATGTCGAGCAGCAGACAATTCCTGCTCGTGTCTGCCTAGCATCGCTCCCTGGATCCCGACGGCTGAGTGGAGAGGATCCGAAGTCGCTGGGTCCATTCTTGGTCGGATTCTTCTGTTACGGTGCGTGAATGAGGACCCAAAAGCGAATTAACTTAAACAGAGCTTCTTTAATTACCAAACATAGGTAGGCTCAGACGGACCGGCAGATTCCGACAGGACAAGACAAGGTTACAGCAAACATGACGACAGTCTGGTTCAGGCATGAAACACAACAAACAAGAATCCGACAAGGACAGGAGCAGAAACAGAGAGAGATATAGGGACCTAATCAGAGGGAAAAAGGGAACAGGTGGGAAAAGGGGTGACGAGGTGGTTAGGAGGAGACAAGGCACAGCTGGGGGAAAGAGGGGGAGAAAAGGTAACCTAACAACGACCAGCAGAGGGAGACAGGGTGAAGGGAAAGGACAGAGACAAGACACAACATGACAGTACATGACAGTTAACCTCAGTATACTGTGTAAAGTGGTGTTAACCTCAGTATACTGTGTAAAGTGGTGTTAACCTCAGTATACTGTGTACAGTGGTGTTAACCTCAGTATACTGTGTAAAGTGGTGTTAACCTCAGTATACTGTGTACAGTGACAGTGGTGTTAATGTTACGGTGCGTGAATGAGGACCCAAAAGCGAATTAACTTAAACAGAGCTTCTTTAATTACCAAACATAGGTAGGCTCAGACGGACCGGCAGATTCCGACAGGACAAGACAAGGTTACAGCAAACATGACGACAGTCTGGTTCAGGCATGAAACACAACAAACAAGAATCCGACAAGGACAGGAGCAGAAACAGAGAGAGATATAGGGACCTAATCAGAGGGAAAAAGGGAACAGATGGGAAAAGGGGTGACGAGGTGGTTAGGAGGAGACAAGGCACAGCTGGGGGAAAGAGGGGGAGAAAAGGTAACCTAACAACGACCAGCAGAGGGAGACAGGGTGAAGGGAAAGGACAGAGACAAGACACAACATGACAGTACATGACAGTACCCCCCCACTCACCGAGCGCCTCCTGGCGCACTCGAGGAGGAAACCTGGCGGCAACGGAGGAAATCCTCGATCAGCGCACGGTCCAGCACGTCCCGAGAGGGAACCCAACTCCTCTCCTCAGGACCGTACCCCTCCCAATCTACGAGGTACTGGTGACCACGGCCCCGAGGACGCATGTCCAAAATTCTACGGACCCTGTAGATGGGTGCGCCCTCGACAAGGATGGGGGGGGGGGGGAAGACGAGCGGGGGCGCGAAGGACGGGCTTGATGCAGGAGACATAGAAGACCGGGTGGACGCGACGAAGGTATCGCGGAAGAAGAAGTCGAACTGCGACAGGATTAATGACCCGAGAAATACGGAACAGACCAATGAACCGCGGGGTCAACTTGCGAGAAGCCGTCTTAAGGGGAAGGTTCTGAGTGGAGAGCCAAACTCTCTGACCGCGACGATATCTAGGACTCTTAGTTCTACGCTTATTAGCAGCCCTCACAGTCTGCGTCCTATAACGGCAAAGTGCAGACCTGACCCTCTTCCAGGTGCGCTCGCAACGTTGGACAAAAGCCTGAGCGGAGGGGACGCTGGACTCGGCGAACTGAGATGAGAACAGCGGAGGCTGGTACCCGAGCCTACTCTGAAAAGGAGATAGCCCGGTCGCAGACGAAGGAAGCGAGTTGTGGGCGTATTCTGCCCAGGGGAGCTGTTCTGACCAAGACGCAGGGTTGCGAAAAGAAAGACTGCGTAAGATGCGACCAATAGTCTGATTGGCCCGTTCTGCTTGACCGTTAGACTGGGGGTGAAAGCCGGAAGAGAGACTGACGGAAGCCCCAATCAAACGGCAAAACTCCCTCCAAAATTGAGACGTGAATTGCGGACCTCTGTCCGAAACGACGTCTGACGGAAGGCCATGAATTCTGAAAACATTCTCGATGATGATTTGTGCCGTCTCTTTAGCAGAAGGAAGCTTAGCAAGGGGAATGAAATGAGCCGCCTTAGAGAACCTATCGACAACCGTAAGAATAACAGTCTTCCCCGCTGACGAAGGCAGTCCGGTGACAAAATCTAAGGCGATGTGAGACCACGGTCGAGAGGGAATAGGAAGCGGCCTGAGACGGCCGGCAGGAGGAGAGTTACCGGACTTAGTCTGCGCGCAGACCGAACAAGCAGCCACGAAACGACGCGTGTCATGCTCCCGGGTGGGCCACCAAAAACGCTGGCGAATGGAAGCAAGCGTACCCCGAACGCCAGGGTGGCCGGCTAACTTGGCAGAGTGAGCCCACTGAAGAACGGCCAGACGAGTAGGAACGGGAACGAAAAGAAAGTTCCTAGGACAAGCGCGCGGCGACGGAGTGTGAGTGAGCGCTTGCTTTACCTGCCTCTCAATTCCCCAGACAGTCAACCCGACAACACGCCCCTCAGGGAGAATCCCCTCGGGGTCAGTGGAGGCTACTGAAGAACTGAAGAGACGAGACAAAGCATCAGGCTTGGTGTTCTTAGAGCCCGGACGATAAGAAATCACGAACTCGAAACGAGCGAAAAACAGCGCCCAACGCGCCTGACGCGCATTAAGTCGTTTGGCAGAACGGATGTACTCAAGGTTCCTATGGTCAGTCCAAACGACAAAAGGAACGGTCGCCCCCTCCAACCACTGTCGCCATTCGCCTAGGGCTAACCGGATGGCGAGCAGTTCGCGGTTAACCACATCATAGTTACGTTCCGACGGCGACAGGCGATGAGAAAAATACGCGCATGGGTGGACCTTGTCGTCAGAGAGGGAGCGCTGAGAAAGAATGGCTCCCACGCCCACCTCTTACGCGTCAACCTCGACAACAAACTGTCTAGAGACGTCAGGTGTAACAAGGATAGGAGCGGATGTAAAACGATTCTTGAGGAGATCAAAAGCTCCCTGGGCGGAAACGGACCACTTAAAGCACGTCTTGACAGAAGTAAGGGCTGTGAGAGGAGCTGCCACCTGACCGAAATTACGGATGAAACGACGATAGAAGTTCGCGAAGCCGAGAAAGCGCTGCAGCTCGACGCGTGACTTAGGGACGGGCCAATCAATGACAGCTTGGACCTTAGCGGGATCCATCTTAATGCCTTCAGCGGAAATAACAGAACCGAGAAATGTGACGGAGGAGGCATGAAAAGTGCACTTCTCAGCCTTCACAAAAAGACAATTCTCTAAAAGGCGCTGGAGGACACGTCGAACGTGCTGAACATGAATCTGGAGTGACGGTGAAAAAATCAGGATATCGTCAAGGTAAACGAAAACAAAGATGTTCAGCATGTCTCTCAGGACATCATTGACTAATGCCTGAAAGACAGCTGGAGCGTTAGCGAGGCCGAAAGGAAGAACCCGGTATTCAAAGTGCCCTAACGGAGTGTTAAACGCCGTCTTCCACTCGTCCCCCTCCCTGATGCGCACGAGATGGTAAGCGTTACGAAGGTCCAACTTAGTGAAAAACCTGGCTCCCTGCAGGATCTCGAAGGCTGAAGACATAAGAGGAAGCGGATAACGATTCTTCACTGTTATGTCATTCAGCCCTCGATAATCTATGCAGGGGCGCAGAGACCCGTCCTTCTTCTTGACAAAAAAAACCCCCGCTCCGGCGGGAGAGGAGGAGGGGACTATGGTACCGGCGTCAAGAGCTACAGACAAATAATCTTCGAGAGCCTTACGTTCGGGAGCCGACAGAGAGTATAGTCTACCCCGGGGGGGGGTGGTTCCCGGAAGGAGATCAATACTACAATCATACGACCGGTGTGGAGGAAGAGAGGTGGCCCTGGACCGACTGAACACCGTGCGCAGATCGTGATATTCCTCCGGCACCCCTGTCAAATCACCAGGCTCCTCCTGTGAAGAAGAGACAGAGGAAACAGGAGGGATAGCAGACATTAAACATTTCACATGACAAGAGACGTTCCAGGAGAGGATAGAATTACTAGACCAATTAATGGAAGGATTATGACAAACTAGCCAGGGATGGCCCAAAACAACAGGTGTAAAAGGTGAACGAAAAATTAAAAAAGAAATGGTTTCACTATGATTACCAGAAACAGTGAGGGTTAAAGGTAGCGTCTCACGCTGAATCCTGGGGAGAGGACTACCATCCAGGGCGAACAAGGCCGTGGGCTCCTTTAACTGTCTGAGAGGAATGTCATGTTCCCGAGCCCAGGTCTCGTCCATAAAACAGCCCTCCGCCCCAGAGTCTATTAAGGCACTGCAGGAAGCTGACGAACCGGTCCAGCGTAGATGGACCGACAAGGTAGTGCAGGATCTTGAAGGAGAGACAGGAGTAGTAGCGCTCACCAGTAGCCCTCCGCTTACTGATGAGCTCTGGCCTTTTACTGGACATGAAGTGACAAAATGACCAGCGGAACCGCAATAGAGACAGAGGCGGTTGGTGATTCTCCGTTCCCTCTCCTTAGTCGAGATGCGGATACCTCCCAGCTGCATGGGCTCAGCACCCGAGCCGGCAGAGGAAGATGGTAGTGATGCGGAGAGGGGGGCAACGGAGAACGCGAGCTCCTTTCCACGAGCTCGGTGACGAAGATCAACCCGTCGCTCAATGCGACTAGCGAGTTCAATCAAGGAATCCACGCTGGAAGGAACCTCCCGGGAGAGAATCTCATCCTTTACCTCTGCGCGGAGACCCTCCAGAAAACGAGCGAGCAAAGCCGGCTCGTTCCAGCCACTGGAGGCAGCAAGAGTGCGAAACTCAATAGAGTAGTCTGTTATGGATCGATTACCTTGACATAGGGAAGACAGGGCCCTGGAAGCCTCCTCCCCAAAAACAGATCGATCAAAAACCCGTATCATCTCCTCCTTAAAGTCCTGATACTGGTTAGTACACTCAGCCCTTGCCTCCCAGATTGCCGTGCCCCACTCACGAGCCCGTCCAATAAGGAGAGATATGACGTAGGCGACACGAGCAGTGCTCCTGGAGAAAGTGTAGGGCTGGAGAGAAAACACAATATCACACTGGGTGAGGAACGAGCGGCATTCAGTGGGCTCCCCAGAGTAACACGGCGGGTTATTGATTCTGGGCTCCGGAGATTCGAAAGCCCTGGAAGTGGCCGGTGGATCGAGGCGGAGATGGTGAACCTGTTCTGTGAGGTTGGAGACTTGGGTGGCCAGGGTCTCAACGGCATGTCGAGCAGCAGACAATTCCTGCTCGTGTCTGCCTAGCATCGCTCCCTGGATCCCGACGGCTGAGTGGAGAGGATCCGAAGTCGCTGGGTCCATTCTTGGTCGGATTCTTCTGTTACGGTGCGTGAATGAGGACCCAAAAGCGAATTAACTTAAACAGAGCTTCTTTAATTACCAAACATAGGTAGGCTCAGACGGACCGGCAGATTCCGACAGGACAAGACAAGGTTACAGCAAACATGACGACAGTCTGGTTCAGGCATGAAACACAACAAACAAGAATCCGACAAGGACAGGAGCAGAAACAGAGAGAGATATAGGGACCTAATCAGAGGGAAAAAGGGAACAGGTGGGAAAAGGGGTGACGAGGTGGTTAGGAGGAGACAAGGCACAGCTGGGGGAAAGAGGGGGAGAAAAGGTAACCTAACAACGACCAGCAGAGGGAGACAGGGTGAAGGGAAAGGACAGAGACAAGACACAACATGACAGTACATGACAGTTAACCTCAGTATACTGTGTAAAGTGGTGTTAACCTCAGTATACTGTGTAAAGTGGTGTTAACCTCAGTATACTGTGTACAGTGGTGTTAACCTCAGTATACTGTGTACAGTGGTGTTAACCTCAGTATACTGTGTAAAGTGGTGTTAACCTCAGTATACTGTGTAAAGTGGTGTTAACCTCAGTGTACAGTGGTGTTAACCTCAGTGTCCTGTGTACAGTGGTGTTAACCTCAGTATACTGTGTACAGTGACAGTGGTGTTAACCTCAGTGTCCTGTGTACAGTGGTGTTAACCTCAGTGTACTGTGTAAAGTGGTGTTAACCTCAGTGTCCTGTGTAGTGGTGTTAACTTCAGTATACTAAGTACAGTGGTGTTAACCTCGGTGTCCTGTGTAAAGTGGTGTTAACCTCAGTGACAGTGGTGTTAACCTCAGTGTACTGTGTAAAGTGGTGTTAGCCTCAGTGTACAGTGGTGTTAACCTCGGTGTCCTGTGTACAGTGGTGTTAACCTCAGTATACTGTGTACAGTGGTGTTAACCTCAGTGTACTGTGTAAAGTGGTGTTAACCTCAGTGTACAGTGGTGTTAACCTCAGTGTACTGTGTAAAGTGGTGTTAACCTCAGTGTACTGTGGTGTTAACCTCGGTGTCCTGTGTACAGTGGTGTTAACCTCAGTATACTGTGTACAGTGGTGTTAACCTCAGTGTACTGTGTAAAGTGGTGTTAACCTCAGTGTACAGTGGTGTCAACCTCGGTGTCCTGTGTACAGTGGTGTTAACCTCAGTATACTGTGTACAGTGGTGTTAACCTCAGTGTACTGTGTAAAGTGGTGTTAACCTCAGTATACTGTGTAGTGGTGTTAACCTCAGTGTACAGTGGTGTTAACCTCAGTGTACAGTGGTGTTAACCTCAGTATACTGTGTACAGTGACAGTGGTGTTAACCTCAGTATACTGTGTACAGTGGTGTTAACCTCAGTATACTGTGTAAAGTGGTGTTAACCTCAGTGTACAGTGGTGTTAACCTCAGTGTACAGTGGTGTTAACCTCAGTATACTGTGTACAGTGACAGTGGTGTTAACCTCAGTATACTGTGTACAGTGACAGTGGTGTTAACCTCAGTATACTGTGTACAGTGACAGTGGTGTTAACCTCAGTATACTGTGTACAGTGACAGTGGTGTTAACCTCAGTATACTGTGTACAGTGGTGTTAACCTAAGTGTACTGTGTAAAGTGGTGTTAACCTCAGTGTCCTGTGTAGTGGTGTTAACTTCAGTATACTGTGTACAGTGGTGTTAACCTCAGTGTACAGTGGTGTTAACCTCGGTGTCCTGTGTAGTGGTGTTAACCTCGGTGTCCTGTGTACAGCGGTGTTAACCTCGGTGTACTGTGTACAGTGGTGTTAACCTCGGTGTCCTGGCTAAATTCCCAATCCGGCCCTCATATCATCATGGCCACCTAATCATCCCCAGCTTCCAATTGACTCATTCATCCCATCTCCCCTGTAACTATTCCCCAGGTCGTTGTTGTAAATGAGAATGTGTTCTCAGTCAACTTACAGTACCTGATGAAATACACGTTGTTTACATAGCTACATGCCAAAATGGATAGGCTACCCTCACGTATCTGCAATGACATGATCAATTGATGTTTACTGATTATGAAAAAGATTCAGTGACTTGCTAGTATGACAGAGCTACAGTTGAAGTCGGAAGTTTACATACACTTAGGTTGGAGTCAGTAAAACTTGTTTTTCAACCATTCCACACATTTCTTGTTAACAAACTATAATTTTGGCAAGTCAGTTAGGACATCTACTTTATGCATGACACAAGTAATTTTTTCAACAATTGTTTACAGACAGATTATTTCACTGTATCACAATTCCAGTGGGTCAGAAGTTTACATACACTAAATTGACTGTGCTTTTAAACAGCTTGGAAAATTCCAGAAAATGATGTCATGGCCTTAGAAGCTTCTGATGGGCTAATTGACATAATTTGAGTCAATTGGAGGTGTACCTGTGGATGTATTTCAAGGCCTACCTTCAAACTCAGTGCCTCTTTGCTTGACATCATGGGAAAATCAAAAGAAATCAGCCAAGACCTCAGAAAAAATATTGTAGACCTCCACAAGTCCGGTTCATCCTTGGGAGCAATTTCCAAATGCCTGAAGGTAAAACGTTCATCTGTACAAACAATAGTACACAAGTATAAACACCATGGGACCACACAGCCTTCATGCCGCTCAGGAAGGAGACAAGTTCTGTCTCCTAGAGATGAACGTACTTTGGTGCGCAAAGTTTAAATCAATCCCAGAACAATAGCAAAGGACCCTGTGAAGATGCTGGAGGAAACAGGTACAAAAGTATCTATATCCACAGTAAAACATCAACATAACCTTTAAGGCCACTGCAAGGAAGAAGCCACTGCTCTAAAACCGCCATAAAAAAAGCCAGACCACGGTTTGCAACTGCACATGGGGACAAAGATCGTACTTTTTGGAGACATATCCTCTGGTCTGATGAAACAAAAATTGAACTGTTTGGCTCTAATGACCATCTTCATGTTTGGAGGAAAAAGGGGGAGGCTTGCAAGCCGAAGAACACCATCCCAACCGTAAAGCACTGGGGTGGCAGCATCATGTTGTTGGGGTGCTTTGCTACAGGAGAGACTGGTGCACTTCACAAAATAGATGGAATCATGACGTAGGAACATTATGTGGATATATTGAAGCAACATCTCAAGACATCAGTCTGGAAGTTAAAGCTTGGTCGCAAATGGGTCTTCCAAATGGACAATGACCCCAAGCATACTTCCAAAGTTGTGGCAAAATAGCTTAAGGACATCAAAGTCAAGGTATTGGAGAGGCCATCACAAAGCCCTGACCTCAATCCCATAGAAAATTTGTGGGCAGAACTGAAAAAGCGTGTGCGAGCAAGGAGGCCTACAAACCTGACTCAGTTACACCAGCTCTGTCAGGAGGAATGGGCCAAAATTCACCCAGTTTATTGTGGGAAGCTTGTTGAAGGCTACCCGAAACGTTTGACCCAACAATGTAAAGACAATGCTACCAAATACTAATTGAGTGTATGTAAACTTCTGTCCCACTGGGAATGTGATGAAAGAAATAAAAGCTGAAAGAAATCATTCTCTCTACTAGTATTCTGACATTTCACATTCTTAAAATAAAGTGGTGATCCTAACTGACCGAAGACAGGGAATTTTTACTAGGATTAAATGTCAGGAATTGTGAAAAACTGAGTTTAAATGTATTTGGCTGAGGTGAATGTACATTTCCGACTTCAACTATAAATGTGGAACAATCGGAGATGTGTCATTCTGACTGTACTCTTCAAGGTGATGGTATTAAAACCCTTTAAAAAAACAACTTGAAAACAGCAGGAAGTTGTCAATGGTTTTAGTGGAGTTGGGGGCCTCCAAATGGAACTCTCTGCACCGTATTGTGGTGTTTTATTGGTAACGATCCATTGGAATTGATCTAACAAGAGACATGCTGGGGCACCCAATCACTGGCCCAGTCTGACGGAGCAGTGATGACGCAGGGTATTACACACACACACACACACACACACACACACACACACACACACACACACACACACACACACACACACCTCGCCTCCGTGCTGAAAAAGCTTGCATGCGTGCGTATATGCGTTCATTCATCTCCATCTTTTCATTCAAAGACTCCATCATGGACACTCTTACTGACAGTTGTGGCTGCTTTGCGTGATCTGTTGTTGTCTCTACCTTCTTACCCTTTGTGCTGTTGTCTGTGCCCAATAATGTTTGTACCATGTTTAGTGCTGCTAACATGTTGTGCTGCTGCCATGTTGGGTTGCTACCATGTTGTTGTCATGTTGTGTTGCTACCATGCTGTGTTGCCATGTGTTGCTGCCATGCTAAGTTGTTAGGTCATAGGTCATCTCTTTATGCAGTGTGTTGTCTCTCTTGTTGTGATGTGTGTTTTGTCCTATATTTTTATTTTTAATCCCACGTCCCCTCAGGAGGCCTTTTGGTAGGACGTCATTGTAAACAAGAATGTGTTAACTGACTTGCCTTGTTAAATAAAGGTTAAATAAAAAAATAAAAGTGTGTGTGTGTGTGTGTGTGTGTCAGCCTGATACACTTTGTCATCAGTGCTGCATTAGGCTGGGCCAGTGATAGGGTGCCCCAGTGTGTGTGTGTGTGTGTAGGCAGGTCATCCCTGATACAAATCAGTATTCGGCGTCAATCCTTGTCTGAGAGAGTCGGGAGATGATGTGGAAAACGGCCACTATAGGCAACAGTGAGGCCGTCGGGAGAGGATGTGGAAACCGGCCACTAGGGGCAACAGTGAGTGCTGTTACCTTCGTGTAGGCGTTGTGGAAACCGGCCACTAGGGGCAACAGTGAGTGCTGTTACCTTCGTGTAGGCGTTGTGGAAACCGGCCACTAGGGGCAACAGTGAGTGCTGTTACCTTCGTGTAGGCGTTGTGGAAACCGGCCACTAGTGGCAACAGTGAGTGCTGTTACCTTCGTGTAGGCGTTGTGGAAACCGGCCACTAGGGGCAACAGTGAGTGCTGTTACCTTCGTGTAGGCGTTGTGGAAACCGGCCACTAGGGGCAACAGTGAGTGCTGTTACCTTCGTGTAAGCGTTGTGGAAACCGGCCACTAGGGGCAACAGTGAGTGCTGTTACCTTCGTGTAGGCGTTGTGGAAACCGGCCACTAGGGGCAACAGTGAGTGCTGTTACCTTCGTGTAGGCGTTGTGGAAACCGGCCACTAGGGGCAACAGTGAGTGCTGTTACCTTCGTGTAGGCGTTGTGGAAACCGGCCACTAGGGGCAACAGTGAGTGCTGTTACCTTCGTGTAGGCGTTGTGGATGGGGATGTCAGATGGGCGTAATCTGCCTCTGGTTTCAAAGGTTGAATGTTTGAATCCAGCGATGGAAAGTTGTTTTTGATATTTTTTGTTTTAAGCTTATCCCAAAACCTTAACCCTTACCTTAAACATTCAGAGTTAATGCCTAACCTGAAGAATTACGAGATAATGCGGAACCTTAAGAATGAAGAGATAATTCCTAACCTTAAGAAGAAGGAGATAATGCCGAACCTTAAGAATTAGAAGTTAATGACTAAACTTAACCTAATGATAGAGAAGTAACCACAAACCTTTGAAAGTTTGAGAAACATGGATGAACGCTTAGTTCTGACTTGAGTGTGAGAGCTTGTTAGTTTGTGTGTGTGTGTGTGTGTATCTGTGTATCTGTGTGTGTGTGTGTGGTGTTAGCAGGAGTCTAAAGCAACACATACAGTCAATGGGTCTTAATGTAGCACTCCTATCAGGGGTTTCTCATCATTAGGCGGGTCCTGTGTTGCACAGTTGATAAGGGCTTAGCACTAGCAACAATAGGGTATTGCGTTCGAATCCCGCTGGGGTCACATAATAAAATGTATTCACTCACAGCGCTGTGAGTTGCTTAGGATAAAAGCATATGCTAAAAGGCAGTGTGAACAACATCAACCAACCTGTGGTCACCAATCTCTGAAAGCCATTCCATCAATGGACCCCAAGGCTGTAAGTACAAACCTCCACAAAAGCTCTGATAAAGGTCCAAGAGGCTGGTATGTAAGATTTAATCAAATAAGTGATACAAGCAAGAGCAGGCATTCTCTTTCCTTTGAAACGATGGACCCCCGGTGTTTTTCTGGAGTCACTTACCTTTCTGGAGTCACTTAGCTTAGACATTCTGTGACAAAGAGAGGCAGGTCAGTAAAGGGACAAATGACAGGGGAAAACTTTCAGCAAGGTGTAATTGGTACTGTACTGTAATTAGTATGTGACAAGGCATCATTATAATCAAAATATTGTATTAATACCACACATATGTACCATGATTATACAGCCTCTGTCTATTGGTTGGCCAAAACGTTAAATATCCCCAAGTTGTTGTCTGTTGCTATGTGACCAATAACTGTAGAAACTAAACTCATCGTGGTTCACTGTATCAGATTTAGTGGGTGCAACTCCTTTGGTTTCGGGGGTGTCTGTTTCATTGGAAAGGGGGTATTTGAGGACTCTGAATAAGGTAAAATGACTTAAATACACCATTAAGTTGGTGAAAGTTAAAGGTCCAGTGCAGTTATTTTCTTGTATTTTATATATATTTAAACACAATGAGGGTGGAATAATACTGTGAAATTGTGAAAATAATGATAATCATTTTTGTGTAAGAGCTGTTTGAAACTGTTCGAAATACCAGCCTGTTTCGGTGGGATGGAGTTTAGGCCTGCCTGGTGACATCACCACGCAGAACATTAGTTAATAGACCAATAAGAAAGAGAGTTCCAAACCTCTCTGCCAATAACAGCTAGTTTTCCCCATCCCACTCTGATCACTCCCAGACAGTCCTAACAAAATTCTTTGCTAAAAAGCTATTTGTATGTTTTGTACCATTTTAATTGAAAACAATCACAGTAAGGTACTTCATTGTTACTAAGAAAGGATTTGATATTGAGATAAAAATGTCCACGTTGTACCTTTGAAGTAGAACTGACAGGGTTTTAGCAACATCAAATCTTATTAAAATCTGTTCACATACGCCTTCTTTTACATTTTCTGACAAGCGAGCACTTAGTCATTTTCACATTTTCATACTTTCATAGAATGTTTGGGAATGAGATAGAGTAAGGCAAAATTATATTTATGTAAATATATAAATACCACGGGAGTCCTCTTGCATTTGGAAGGTTTACAGTCCTATTGATCAAACAAGCATGAACATGTATATCTCTTTGTTGGCTATGCACATCAACAACAACAACATCAACAACTAATGTTAGGAGGAGCAAGATGAGCTCAAATCTAATGAGGGAACATGAGATAAACTCTCTCAAACTTTCCAGATAGTTGGCCTTCAAAATTGCACTGATAAAGATGGGGAATAGTAGCCTGCTAGTCCTTCTGCAGCTTGCCTGCCAAAGCATGTCCCAACCCACGTTTTGACAACTGAGTGGGAACCTGCCCATTTGCTAACTGTTCAAGTTCAGCATAGCTCCCTAGTTAGCAAAGAGATTCAAATTACCAAATGAAACCTGCATCTCTAGTTGTAGCCACCGAAAAACAATATGGCAGGAAAAAGATGTCCACTCACCCACTCGTCCATTGACATCCTCCCAGCAGCTAGCTAGCTAACGTTTGGCTCCGTGTTTGTAGCTTGCTAAATAAACATCTACATAAATAGATAAGCTAGCCCATTAGCCACATTATAACTGACTTGTGATGATAGCCCTTTCTAGTTTGATTGTACATTCCCAGCCTTTGGTACATTTGTCTATTTCTGTCATTGAAACTGAAAAGGTGCATCTCGAATGGCTGGAGGCAGCGAACAATGTACCAGGCCAGCAGTAATTTACAACCTGATAGCAATAGATGTTGTACTACCATGTTGGACTACTGATGAATTCTATGAATTATTATATTATCTATTCTAACAACAATGTCTTACTCTACGTCATGGGATTGTTAAAACCTCTTAAAACTCTTTAAAAACCTCTTATTTTTCAACCTTAAATACCAAACACCAATAAGTAGATGACCCAGATTGTGATTCCCTTCTTCTCCAGATGACAAAGTATCCTACTAGACCTACAGATGGTTTAACACTAATACACATCAGCATAACATGCCTTTGTCTGCCATGAGACTGACTGTACTTTGACATCCCCATCTGAGTGAAAATAACAAGTTTGTACTGGAATTGATCTAAGAAGAGACATGCTGGGGAGCCTATCACTGGCCCAGCCTGACAGAGCAGTGATGACGCAGGGTATCAGGCTGACACACACACACACACACACACACACACACACACACACACACACACACACACACACACACACACACACACACACACACACACACACACACACACACACACACACACACTTGGCCTACGTGGTGTAAAAGCATGCATAGGAATAGAACAGGATATCTAACCCCAGGACTTGTAGGCAGCACACAAGAATAGTTGTCCTCATAAACAGTAGGTTCAGGTGATTACACGGCTCTGATCCATTGAGAATATAACATACAGGAAAACACCATGGATAATATGTTGTCATGACAGTTGATGTATATAATTTACACAGTGTGGAGGTTGATGTATATAATTTACACAGTGTGGAGTGTGATGCGTATCATTTACACAGTGCAGAGGTCGATGTATACCATTTACACAGTGTGGAGGTCGATGCATATCATTTACACAGTGTGGAGGTTGCATATCATTTACCCAGTGTAGAGTGTGGAGGTTGATGTACATAATTTACAGTGTAAAGTGTGGAGGTTGATGTATATAATTTACAGTGTAGAGTGTGGAGGTTGATGTACATAATTTACAGTGTAAAGTGTGGAGGTTGTGTTACGATCGTTGTTGGAATGAGTAGACCAAGGTGCAGCGTGGTAGGCATACATCTTTCTTTTATTTAAATGACACACCAAAAAAATCAATGACCGTAAAGCTACATGCAGTGCAGAAAGCAACTACGCACAAACAAGATCCCACAAACTAAAGGAGAAAAAAGGCTGCCTAAGTATGATTCCTAATCAGAGACAACGATAGACTTGGGAACCATACCCGGCCAACAAAGAAATAGAAAAACTAGAATGCCCACCAAAATCACACCCCGACCTAACCAAACAGAGAAATAAAAAGTCTCTCTAAGGTCCGGGCGTGACAGGTTAATGTATATAATTTTACACAGTGTGGAGTGTGGAGGATGATGCATATAATTTACACAGTGTAGAGTGTGGAGGTTAATGTATATAATTTTACACAGTGTGGAGTGTGGAGGATGATGCATATAATTTACACAGTGTGGAGTGTGGAGGATGATGCATATCATTTACACAGTGTAGAGTGTGGAGGTTGATGTATATAATTTTACACAGTGTGGAGTGTGGAGGTTGATGCATATCATTTACACAGTGTGGAGTGTGGAGGTTGATGCATATCATTTACACAGTGTGGAGTGTGGAGGTTGATGTTCAGTGGGCCACTCAAGGACATTCAGAGACTTGTCCCGAAGCCAGCATCGAGTCTTCTTGGGTATGACGCTATAAGCTTGGCACACCTATATTTGGAGAGTTTCTCCCAATCATCTCTGCAGATCCTCTCAAGCTCAGTCAGGTTGGATGGGGAGCATTGCTGTACAGCTATTTTCAGGTCTCTCCAGGTTTTCATCAAGGATCTCTCTGTACTTTGCTCCGTTCATATTTAATTCCCTTGATCCTGACTAGTCTCCCAGTCCCTGCCACTGAAAAACATCCCCACAGCATGATGCTGCCACCACCATGCTTCACCGTAGGGATGGTGCCAGGTTTCCTCCAGACGTGACGCTTGGCATTCAGGCCAAAGAGTTCAATCTTGGTTTCATCAGACCAGATAATCTTGTTTGTCATGGTCTGAGAGTGCTTTACGTGCCTTTTGGCAAACTACAAGCGGGCTTTCATGTGCCTTTTACTGAGGAGTGGCTTCCGTTTGGCCACTCTAACATAAAGGCCTGATTGTTGGTAGTTGCAGAGATGATTGTCCTTCTTGAAGGTTCTCCCATCTCCATAGAGAAAATCTGGAGCTCTGTCAGAGTGACCATCGGGTTCTTGGTCACCTCCCTGACCAAAGCCCTTCTCCCCCGATTGCTCAGTTTGGCTGGGTGGCCAGGTCTGGGAAGAGTCTTGGTGGTTCCAAACCTCTTCCATTTAAGAATGATGGAGGCCACTGTGTTCTTGGGGACCTTCAATGCTGCAGAAATGTTTTGGTACCCTTCCCCAGATCTGTACCTCGACACGATCCTGTCTCGGAGCTCTATGGGTAATTCCTTCAACCTTATGGCCTGGTTTTTGCTCTGACATGCACTGTCAACTTATATAGACAGGTGTGTGCCTTTCCAAATCATGTCCAATCAATTGAATTTACTAAAGGTGGACTCCAATCATGTTGTAGAAGCATCTCAACGATGATCAATGGAAACAGGGTGCACCTAAGCTCAATTTGGAGTCTCATAGCAAAGGGTCTGAATACTTACGTAAATAAGGTATTTCTGTTTTATGTGTAATACATTTGCTTTGTCATTTTGGGGTATTGTGTGTTGATTGATGAGGAAAACAACCATTTATTCCACTTTAGAATAAGTCTGTAACATTACAAAAAGTGTGAAAAGTCAAGGGGTCTGAATACTTCCCGAATGCACTGTATATCATTTACACAGCATAAAGAATAGCATGTGATATTAAACACATGTAAAATGTTATGACGTGGTTCACATACTGACTGTGTCATTGTCAATGCTGACGGTTCTTTAAGTGGCCTTGAATAAAATGTCTGCTAAATGACTGTCATATATTATTGTGATCTGGTTGTAATGCTGTCTCGTTGAACTGACAGGGGATGACTTGAACGTGAATGGAGGGCGTTGATTATGGGGTCCATGTGTAACTAGCTATGTATACTGAACAGACACTAGTGTCATGACGTTGGAATGGGAGTTAGGTTTATGACAGTCGTAAATACCTCTTCCCCCCTTTTTCCTCTCTCCACCCTACTAAGGTTACATTTGTAAAACCCTTGGTTAACAGAGAGATTCTGGGAACATCAGTAGGTGGGGGGAAATGAACTATATTCTGGTAATCTGACCAATTGAACATATGCGGTGGTACTTAATGAATATGATGTCAGTTCGGATGTCATCTGAGACATTCTCATCAATGATAAGATGACATAAACTCTACAGTGGAAAGTCTACACATCAGAGTTATCGGATTCACATGGAATTGTTGTTACATTTAAATGTTTGAATATGACATTTTTTGTGATGGGATGAAATTTGATTTTAGCTTCTAAAATGTGTGATTTGGGTTTTCATAAGTTAGGGCTCTACTCAATCAGTGGCCCGCCCCTGTGAAGGGACATGGGCTATAAAACCTTTCAAACACGCCCTCCTCTCCCTTCCTATATATAAGCCCTTGACGACAATATAACCTCCTGTTCCAAAGATGTGAGGACGACGGTCCTATGTCAGAATGGTTCAGATAATAACTACAGAATGAAGCCAACATCAGCGTCAGAATGGTATGAACTTTGAACTCTTATTCACTACAGAAGTGATACCTCCTAGCCTTTGAGTTAGCAACAGCAGATGCAACGAGGGTTAGGAAGGAACAGACAGAGTATCCACTCTATCACCCAACAACGTTACTACAAAGCATTCCAATTGACAACCAGAGACATTCTTCAAAGGACTCGGTTTGGCAACACGGCCTTCCATCTACCACCAACCTACCGAAGAGCAGCTCAGAGTAAATATTTATTGCATTTTCCTTTTCCAAATGGCCGGTAATTTAGAATGCATCAGATACTGTATTTACGATAGCACAGCTTCTCCCTGTGTCCCTCAGTCTTCCCGCTCTTTCACTCAAACCCATCCCTTTTCCTTTGTGTAACAAGCTGTCATATTTGCTCCGCCCGCTAGGGACGTTTTCCTTTATGATGTAATTTGTAATCAAGTTATGATTTAAAACCTCTAGTGACTCCCCATCCCGCATGAGGGAGCGTAATCATCGACTGACACTAATTAGCATAACGCAACGGACATACATATTCCTAGAAAATATTCCTATTCATGAAAATCACAAGTGAAATATATTGAGACACAGCTTAGCCTTTTGTTAATCACCCTGTCATCTCAAATTTTCAAAATATGCTTTACAGCCAAAGCTAGACAAGCATTTGTGCAAGTTTATCGATAGCCTAGCATAGCATTTTGTCCAGCTAGCAGGTAACTTGGTCACGGAAATCAGAAAAGCAATCAGATTAAATCGTTTACCTTTGATGAGCTTCGGATGTTTACACTCACGAGACTCCCAGTTAGATAGCCAATGTTCCTTTTTTCCAAAAATATTATTTTTGTAGGCGAAATAGCTCCGTTTGTTCTTCACGTTTGGCTGAGAAATCGCCCGGAAATTGCAGTCATGAAAATGCTGAAAAATATTCCAAATTAGCTCCATAATATCGACAGAAACATGGCAAACGTTGTTTATAATCAATCCTCAAGGTGTTTTTCAAATATCTATTCGATAATATATCCATCGGGACAATTCGTTTTTTAGTAGGACCGATTGGAATAATGGCTACCTCTGTATGTTACGCAGAATCTCTCAGGGAGCATCAGGTGACCACTTGCGCAATGTAGCCGCTTACGGGTATTCTTCAACATAAATGCGTAAAACTATGTCACAATGCTGTAGACCCCTTGGGGAATACGGAGAAAAAGTAATCTGGTTGATAGCCCATTTACTGCTCAATAGGGATGCATTGGAACACAGCACTTTCAAAACATGAGGCACTTCCGGATTGGATTGTTCTCAGGCTTTTGCCTGCAACATCAGTTCTGTTATACTCACAGACAATATTTTTACAGTTTTGGAAACTTTAGAGTGTTTTCTACCCTAAGTTGTCAATTATATGCATATTGTAGAATCTTGTCCTGACAAAATATCCCGTTTACTACGGGCACGTTATTTTTCAAAAAATGAAAATACTGCCCCCTAGTCACAAAAGGTTTTAATTATGTGTATGTGTAATTTTGTGTGATTAGTTAAGTATTTAGTAATAAACAATTAAACCCAATTTTGTATTTCTGATTCAAATTGTTAGTCAGGGTTCATGCAGATAACCAAGAATTTACAACTTTCAGATGTGACTGAAATAAGGTGACGATTGATATTGACTGCTATTGATGTAAAATATTTCTAGGTCTTTAAGAGTTTATTCGGAAGATAACAGCTCTATAAATATTATTTCATGGTGCCCGACTCTAGTTAATGACATTTACATGATTAGCTCAATCAGGTGATATTAATTACAGACAAATTATTTTATAGAATAGCATGTCATATCACTTAATCCGGCATAGCCAAAGACACAAATAGTCTGATATGAATCCTGCAGTATATGGAAGGCATGTGTCAGCTAACCTCTTCTATAATTACCTGACATGGGTTTAATACTGTCTCATTAAGAGGGAAGGAGTTGAACCAAAAGGAGGTCATTTGAATGGATGTCTAAGTTTGATTTGATATGTACATATTGAACCCTATAAGGTAGCTTCACCTCTCAGTCTGGAAAACTTCCTCTGGGGGGCCATTTATGTCCATAGCGACATTTAATTTTTTTAACTAGGCAAGTCAGCTAAGGTTGGTTGACTGCCTGTTCAAACCCCTGACCTCTCTCAGGGGTTTGAATTTGCAACCTTCTGGTTACTAGTCCAATGCTCTAACCACTAGGCTACCCTGCCACCCCAACATGACAAGATATGATTTACCTGTCATCACATGTGAACCCTATGAAATTGTATTTTAATAAGCAAGTCAGTTAAGAACAAATTCTTATTTACAATGACAGCCTAGGAATAGTGGGTTACCTGCTTTCTTCAGGGGAAGAATGACAGATTTTTTTCTTGTCAGGATACGATCTAGCAACCTTTCAAGTACTGGCCCAACGCTCTAACCCAACGCTCTAACCCAACGCTCTAACCCAACGCTCTAACCCAACGCTCTAACCCAACGCTCTAACCCAACGCTCTAACCACTAGGCTACCTGCCACCCATATGAAATAGTATGGAATGGTATGGAACAGTATGAAATAGTATGGAATGGTACGGAACAGTATGAAATAGTATGGAATGGTATGGAATGGTATGAAACGTTATGGAAAGGTATGGAATTGTATGAAATGTTATGGAATGGTATGAAATGGTATGGAATGGTATGGAATAGTACGGAACAGTATGAAACGTTATGGAAAGCTATGGAATGGTATGAAATGGTATGGAATGGTATGAAATGGTATGAAATGGTATGGAATAGTATGGAACAGTATGAAACGTTACGGAAAGCTATGGAATGGTATGAAATGGTATGAAACAGTATGAAATGGTATGGAATGGTATGGACATTCTTGGGGAGGTGCTGTACTGTCTGATGTATTTAAAGCAAAGTTCTGTGTGATCATCAAAGCCAGCCCAGTTGGCCTCCTTGTCCATTCAACCACTCATGCAGTTGGAACTGAAGCACCTCTCTGTCTCTCTGTCAGTCTAGACGTGATCAGTGGAGTCTAGAGTCTCCTCCCCGCTCCTCCCCATTTCCCTCTTTCTCTCCATCCAGACTGACAGACTCCGGCTCCTTCTCTCCATCCAGATTGACAGACTACGGGGCAGACCAGGAGACCCAGGAGATTGTCTTTGGCCCAAATGGCACCCTATTCCCTATATAGTGCATTACTTTTGTCCAGGGACTTATGGACTTTGGTCAAATGTAGTGCACTATAAAAAGAAAAGGGTGCCATTTGGTACGCGGGCCAGAAGATGTTATCACAGGGGACAGCTCAACCCTCAGCCCTCAGACAAAGAGAGATGAGAACCAGCAGAGCGGGCCGCTGTCTTCAGCCAACCTCAACCGAACGGGCAGCTTGATCCGTGTAATTGCTCCTTAGGCGAAGGCCGCCTTCCTGTGTGTGTTCGTGTGTGCCAAATAGCACCCTATTCCCCATTTAGTGCACTACTTTTGACCAGAGCCCTATGGGTGGCTATGAGCCCTGATAAAAAGTAGAGCACTATAGGAGAAAGGAGACAGAGAGAGAGAGATGGAGAGAGTGAAAGGTACTGCAGCCAACGTGAGTAAAACATTTCAACGTGTTATCCCTCGCAAGACTGCCGTCCTAGACGGCATGCGCAGACCAGCTGGCTGGTGTGTTTACGGACATATTCAATCAATCTCTATCCCAGTCTGCTGTTCACACATGCTTCAAGAGGGCCACCATTGTTCAGGTTCCCAAGAAAGCTAAGGTAACTGAGCTAAATGACTATCACCCCGTAGCACTCACTTCCATCATCATGAAGTGCTTTGAGAGACTAGTCAAGGACCATATCACCTCCACCCTACCTGACACCCTAGACCCACTCCAACTTGCTTACCACCCCAATAGGTCCACAGACGACGCAATCGCAATCACACTGCCCTATCCCATCTGGACAAGAGGAATACCTAAGTAAGAATGCTGTTCATCGACTACAGCTCAGCATTTAACACCATAGTACCCTCCAAACTTGTAATTAAGCTTGAGACCCTGGGTCTCGACCCCGCCCTGTGCAACTGGGTCCTGGACTTCCTGACGGGCCGCCCCCAGGTGGTGAGTGTAGGAAACAACATCTGCACTCCGCTGATCCTCAGTACTGGGGCCCCACAAGAGTGCGTTCTCAGCCCTCTCCTGTACAACCTGTTCACCCGTGACTGCGTGGCCATGCATACCTCCAACTCAATCATCAGCAGCGCCTCTTCAACCTCAGGAGGCTGGTGAAATTCGGCTTGTCACCAAAAACACTCACAAACTTTTAGATGCACAATCGAGAGCATCCTGTCAGGCTGTATCACCGCCTGGTACGGCAACTGCTCTGCCCACAACCGCAGGGCTCTCCAGAGGGTAGTGAGGTCTGCACAACGCATCACCGGGGGCAAACTACCTGCCCTCCAGGACACCTACACCACCCGATGTCACAGGAAGGCCAAAAAGATCATCAAAGACAACAACCACCCGAGCCACTGCCTGTTCACCTCGCTTTCATCCAGAAGGCGAGGTCAGTACAGGTGCATCAAAGCTGGGACCGAGAGACTGAAAAACAGCTTCTATCTCAAGGCCATCAGACTGTTAAACAGCCACCACTAACATTGAGTGGCTGCTGCCAACACACTGACTCAAATCTCTAGCAACTTCAACTTAACATTTTATTTGATTTGATTTAGAGAGAGAGAGAGAGAGAGAGAGAGAGAGAGAGAGAGAGAGAGAGAGAGAGAGAGAGAGAGAGAGAGAGAGAGAGAGAGAGAGAGAGAGGTGGAGAGAGAGAGAGAGAGAGAGAGAGAGAGAGAGAAAGAGGAAGAGAGACTGAAAGGTAGAGAGAGAGAGATGGTAAATAAGAAAAATACCGTATTGAGATTGTATGTACAGTCCCAATCCCTAAACCACGGTAAAAAGGTAGCACTTGAGCCCAAAAAAAGTAATAACATTGTTTCGTTACGTTGATTTACAGTAAATAGTCAACATTTTAACTTTTGCTGCTTATTTTCTAACCAGAAATGATTGAAATCGCTGTGTTCTTTCCTCTCTCAACATCTACTCTTTCTTCCAGTCTAAAACCCTAGCAAGCAGCTCAAGGGCACCACCACTGACTTTGAATGTATGTTTTCTGTACACGTGTGTGTCCACTATTTGACATAAATAAAAGCATTGGGATCGATTACGATCCATTTACGTCCTGTCAAGGGTTTACTATGTACTTCTGCGCTTAATTCACCATGGTAAGTGTATATCTCCCAAGGATTCATCTTTATTATAGAGTAGAGGATGCTCTGGAATCTGAATCACCAACCATAATCTCAAGGTCACAGGAGAAAACAATTTTCCATCCAAAACACATTAATAAATCAAAACACATGCCCCTCATTTCAGAATGATGTTGCCGGAATACAAAACAGGACATCCATTTAGACTCAATATTGTCTCTGTTCTCTAATGTAAAGAAATGTACAAATCTGGATAAATATTCCATAACGTACCGCAGATTGACTTAACGTTCAGTCAGAGAAGCAGAATGCTGAAAGATGAAAATACATGTAAACAAACAGAGGAATACGGAGAGATGACAATAACATGTATATGTCACGTTCTGACCATAGTTCTGTTATTTTATCTTTGTTTTAGTATGGTCAGGGCGTGAGTTGGGGTGGGCAGTCTATGTTTGTTTTTCTATGTTGGTTTTTTGAGTTCGGCCTAGTATGTTTCTCAATCAGAAGCAGCTGTCAATTGTTGTCCCTGATTGAGAATCATACTTAGGTAGCCTGGGTTTCACTGTTGGTTTGTGGGTGTTTGTTTCCGTGTGAGTGTTTGGGCCACATGGTACTGTTTCGGTTTTGTATATGCACTTTATTGGTTTGATTCAGTGCTTTCTTTAATTAAAATCATCATGAACACTTACCACGCTGCGCTTTAGTCCGATCCGTACTCCTGCTCAGACGAAGAGGAGGAAATCCGTTACAGTATAAGAACCAACAAACAAACAAACAGAGGAATACTCATACACAGTTGAAGTCGGAAGTTTACATACACTTAGGTTGGAGTCATTAAAACTTGTTTTTCAACCACTCCACAAATTTCTTGTTAACAAACTATAACTTTGGCAAGTCGGTTAGGACAGCTACTTTGTGCATGACACAAGTAATTCCTCCAAAAATGATTTACAGACTGATTCTTTCACTTATAATTCACTGTATCACAATTCCAGTGGGTCAGAAGTTAACATACACTAAGTAGACTGCGCCTTAAACAGCTTGGAAAATTCCAGAAAATGATGTCATTGCTTTAGAAGCTTCTGATAGGCTTATTGACATCATTTGAGTCAATTGGAGGTTTACCTGTGGATGTTTTTGAAGGCCTACCTTCAAACTCAGTGCCTCTTTGCTTGACATCATGTGAAAATCAAAAGAAATCAGCCAAGACCTCAGAAAAAAATTGTAGGCCTCCACAAGTCTGGTTCATCCTTGGGAGCAATTTTCAAATGTCTGAAGGTAAAACGTTCATCTGTACAAACAATAGTACACAAGTATAAACACCATGGGACCACGCAGCCGTCATACCGCTCAGGAAGGAGACGCGTTCTGACTCCTAGAGATGAACGTACTTTGGTGCGAAAAGTCCAAATAAATTCCAGAACAGCAGCAAAGAACCTTGTGAAGATGCTGGAGGAAACAGGTACAAAAGTATCTATATCCACAGTAAAACGAGTCCTATGTCAACATAACCTGAAAGGCCACTCAGCAAGGAAGAAGCCACTGCTCCAAAACCGCCATAAAAAAGCCAGACTAGGTTTGCAACTGCACATGGGGACAAAGATCTTAGTCTAATGAAACAAAAATAGAACTATTTGGTCAAAATGACCATTGTTATGCTTGGAGGAAAAAGGGGGAGGCTTGCAAGTCAAAGAACACCATCCCATCCGTAAAGCACGGGGGGTGCAGCATCATGTTGTGGGGGTGCTTTGCTGCAGGAGGGACTGGTGAACTTCACAAAATAGATGGCATCATGAGGACGGAACATTATGTGGATATATTGAAGCAACATCTCAAGACATCCGTCAGGAAGTTAAAGCTTGGTCGCAAATGGGTCTTCCAAATGTTTTACTAGGACTAAATGTCATGAATTGTGAAAAACTGAGTTTAAATGTAATAGGCTAAGATGTATGTACATTTCTGACTTCAACTGTATTTATACCACAGTTCAAAAGTTTGGGGTCACTTAGGAATGTCCGTGTTTTTGAAAGAAAAGCAATTTTTTTGTCCATTAAAATGACATCAAATTGATCAGAAATACAGTGTAGACATTGTTATTGTTGTAAATGACTATTGTAGCTGCAAATGGCTGATTTTTAATGAAATATCTACATAGGCATACGGAAGCCCATTATCAGCAACCATCACTCCTGTGTTTCAATGGCACATTGTGTTAGCTACTCCAAGTTTATCATTTTAAAAGACTAATTGATCATCAGAAAACCCTTTTGTAATTATGTTAGCGCAGCTGAAACCTGTTGTTCTGATTAAAGAAGCAATAAAACTGGCCTTCTTTAGACTAGTTGAGTATCTGGAGCATCTGCATTTGTGGGTTTGATTACAGGCTCAAAATGGCCAGAAACAAATAACTTTCTTCTGAAACTAATCAGACTATTCTTGTTCTGGGAAATTAAGGCTTTTCCATGCGAGAAATTGCCAAGCAACTGAAAATCTTGTACAACGCTGTGTACTGCCTAGAAGGCCAGCATCCTGGAGTCGCCTCTTCACTGTTGATGTTGAGACTGGTGTTTTGCAGGTACTATTTAATGAAGCTGCCAGTTGTGGACTTGTGAGGCGTCTGTTTCTCAAACTAGACACTCTAATGTACTTGTCCTCTTTCTCTTTTGTGCACCGTGGCCTCCCACAGGGAGTAGTACACAGCGTTGTACGAGATCTTCAGATAAGCACAATCACTAAATGATGAAGAATTCACTTACCATGGCTGCATCCCATATCTATCTTATAGTGCTTGATTGAACTTGGCTGGTTTAATGGAGCAATATAATAGTCCCAAAACAGGCAGTCAGCCCATCTAATACTCCAGGCAGACTAAAGCAAACACTCAAAGTGTTTCAAAGATTTCAAATAGTTTCTGAACCCAGATCTGCAGGCCAGTTCCCAATGCTACTGTTTCCAAGGAGAGTCACAGCTGCAAGCAATGAACTAGCTACTACCTCAGCAGGGTTAAAGTGGACAGGTCCAGGTAGGTAGGCTTGCGTCCCAAATAGCACCCTATTATTTTTTTATAGTGCACTACGTTTGATCAGAGTCATATGGGCCCTGGTCAAAAGAAAAGCACTACTATGCACTACTATATAGGGAATAGGGTGCCATTTGCGGCGCAATGTAGGTAAGCGAAAAGGGTGTTACCTTTGAAAAATGGAACACTCTGGGAAACAGGACAATGCCTTGTGAAGGTTGATATCCGTCGGAGAGTTAGTGTTGGGTACTCCATCAACTTTACAGATCTATTTGGCCGGCCACAGTCTCACACAGTCCTACACACTCTTCCCATTACTTGTCAGAACCACCTTTGTTCGCTGCCTGGCCCATCAATCCTCACACCTAGAAAGATCTGGTAGTGTATGGTTTTCTTTCTCACAGTCTCTCTGACACAGGTTCTTTATTTACAGTAAGTTACTGTACCACTGCTGGACAGTTGTAACCCACAAAGTTATATGGTTCCTAGAGATGTGTATAGGCTATAGGCTTCGTCCCCATCACTCCTTAGCCAGTTTATTACTTTGACTACTTTAAAATGGTGGAAGCTTGGTGGAAGCCCTCAATGGTGCTGACCATGCTAAAATGACCTTTTGCCCACTAGAGGCCTCTGTCATTCTCATTGTGAAATTCAGCAATGTTTGGTAATTAGGGAACTGTTTATAGTTTCAATTATAGTTTAAAAGCATATAATGTAGTTCTCACTCCATACAAGTGAAGAGAGAAGTCTTGTTTAAGGGACATTGTATTGATCACCAAGAGAAGACTTGTTTAAGGGATCATCAAGAGAATACTTTTTTAAGGGACATTGTATTGATCACCAAGAGAAGACTTGTTTAAGGGACATTGTATTGATCATCAAGAGAAGACTTGTTTAAGGGACATTGTATTGATCACCAAGAGAAGACTTGTTTAAGGGACATTGTATTGATCGCCAAGAGAAGACTTGTTTAAGGGACATTGTATTGATCGCCAAGAGAAGACTTGTTTAAGGGACATTGTATTGAACACCAAGAGAAGACTTGTTTAAGGGATATTGTATTGATCACCAAGAGAAGACTTGTTTAAGGGACATTGTATTGAACACCAAGAGAAGACTTGTTTAAGGGATATTGTATTGAACACCAAGAGAAGACTTGTTTAAGGGACATTGTATTGATCACCAAGAGAAGACTTGTTTAAGGGACATTGTATTGATCACCAAGAGAAGACTTGTTTAAGGGACATTGTATTGATCACCAAGAGAAGACTTGTTTAAGGGACATTGTATTGAACACCAAGATAAGACTTGTTTAAGGGACATTGTATTGATCACCAAGAGAAGACTTGTTTAAGGGACATTGTATTGAACACCAAGAGAATACTTGTTTAAGGGATATTGTATTGATCACCAAGAGAAGACTTGTTTAAGGGACATTGTATTAGAACACCAAGAGAAGACTTGTTTAAGGGATATTTGTTACGGTGCGTGAATGAGGACCCAAAATCGAATTAACGTAAACAGAGCTTCTTTAATAACAAAACAAAACGTAGGCTCAGATGGACCGGCAGGTTCCGACAGGACAGGACAAGGTTGCAGCAAACATGACGATAGTCTGGTTCAGGCATGAACAACACAAACAAGAATCCGACAAAGACAGGAGCAGAAACAGAGAGAGATATAGGGACCTAATCAGAGGGAAAAAGGGAACAGGTGGGAAAAGGGGTGAACGAGGTAGTTAGGAGGAGACAAGGCACAGCTGGGGAAAAGAGGGGGAGAAAAGGTAACCTAACAACGACCAGCAGAGGGAGACAGGGTGAAGGGAAAGGACAGAAACAAGACACAACATGACAGTACATGACAGTACCCCCCCACTCACCGAGCGCCTCCTGGCGCACTCGAGGAAACCTGGCGGCAACGGAGGAAATCATCGATCAGCGCACGGTCCAGCACGTCCCGAGAGGGAACCCAACTCCTCTCCTCAGGACCGTACCCCTCCCAATCTACTAGGTACTGATGACCACGGCCCCGAGGACGCATGTCCAAAATCCTACGGACCCTGTAGATGGGTGCGCCCTCGACAAGGATGGGGGGGGGGGGGGGGAAGACGAGCGGGGGCGCGAAGAACGGGCTTGATACAGGAGACATGGAAGACCGGGTGGACGCGACGAAGGTATCGCGGAAGAAGAAGTCGAACTGCGACAGGATTAATGACCTGAGAAATACGGAACGGACCAATGAACCGCGGGGTCAACTTGCGAGAAGTGGTCTTAAGGGGAAGGTTCTGAGTGGAGAGCCAAACTCTCTGACCGCGACAATATCTAGGACTCTTAGTTCTACGCTTATTAGCAGCCCTCACAGTCTGCGTCCTATAACGGCAAAGTGCAGACCTGACCCTCTTCCAGGTGCGCTCGCAACGTTGGACAAAAGCCTGAGCGGAGGGGACGCTGGACTCGGCGAACTGAGATGAGAACAGCGGAGGCTGGTACCCGAGGCTACTCTGAAAAGGAGATAGCCCGGTCGCAGACGAAGGAAGCGAGTTGTGGGCGTATTCTGCCCAGGGGAGCTGTTCTGACCAAGACGCAGGGTTACGAAAAGAAAGACTGCGTAAGATGCGACCAATAGTCTGATTGGCCCGTTCTGCTTGACCGTTAGACTGGGGGTGAAAGCCGGAAGAGAGACTGACGGAAGCCCCAATCAAACGGCAAAACTCCCTCCAAAATTGAGACGTGAATTGCGGACCTCTGTCCGAAACGACGTCTGACGGAAGGCCATGAATTCTGAAAACATTCTCGATGATGATTTGTGCCGTCTCTTTAGCAGAAGGAAGCTTAGCAAGGGGAATAAAATGAGCCGCCTTAGAGAACCTGTCGACAACCGTAAGAATAACAGTCTTCCCCGCTGACGAAGGCAGTCCGGTGACAAAATCTAAGGCGATGTGAGACCACGGTCGAGAGGGAATGGGAAGCGGCCTGAGACGGCCGGCAGGAGGAGAGTTACCGGACTTAGTCTGCGCGCAGACCGAACAAGCAGCCACGAAGCGACGCGTGTCATGCTCCCGGGTGGGCCACCAAAAGCGCTGGCGAATGGAAGCAAGCGTACCCCGAACGCCAGGGTGGCCGGCTAACTTGGCAGAGTGAGCCCACTGAAGAACGGCCAGACGAGTAGGAACGGGAACGAAAAGAAGGTTCCTGGGACAAGCGCGCGGCGACGGAGTTTGAGTGAGTGCTTGCTTTACCTGCCTCTCAATTCCCCAGACAGTCAACCCGACAACACGCCCCTCAGGGAGAATCCCCTCGGGGTCAGTGGAGGCTACTGAAGAACTGAAGAGACGAGATAAAGCATCAGGCTTGGTGTTCTTAGAGCCCGGACGATAAGAAATCACGAACTCGAAACGAGCGAAAAACAGCGCCCAGCGCGCCTGACGCGCATTAAGTCGTTTGGCAGAACGGATGTACTCAAGGTTCCTATGGTCAGTCCAAACGACAAAAGGAACGGTCGCCCCCTCCAACCACTGTCGCCATTCGCCTAGGGCTAAGCGGATGGCGAGCAGTTTGCGGTTTCCCACATCATAGTTACGTTCCGACGGCGACAGGCGATGAGAAAAATACGCGCAAGGGTGGACCTTGTCGTCAGAGAAGGAGCGCTGAGAAAGAATGGCTCCCACGCCCACCTCTGACGCGTCAACCTCGACAATGAACTGTCTAGAGACGTCAGGTGTAACAAGGATAGGTGCGGATGTAAAACGATTCTTGAGGAGATCAAAAGCTCCCTGGGCGGAAACGGACCACTTAAAGCACGTCTTGACAGAAGTAAGGGCTGTGAGAGGGGCTGCCACCTGACCGAAATTACGGATGAAACGACGATAGAAGTTCGCGAAGCCGAGAAAGCGCTGCAACTCGACGCGTGACTTAGGGACGGGCCAATCAATGACAGCTTGGACCTTAGCGGGATCCATCTTAATGCCTTCAGCGTAAATAACAGAACCGAGAAATGTGACGGAGGAGGCATGAAAAGAGCACTTCTCAGCCTTCACAAAAAGACAATTCTCTAAAAGGCGCTGGAGGACACGTCGAACGTGCTGAACATGAATCTGGAGTGACGGTGAAAAAATCAGGATATCGTCAAGGTAAACGAAAACAAAGATGTTCAGCATGTCTCTCAGGACATCATTGACTAATGCCTGAAAGACAGCTGGAGCGTTAGCGAGGCCGAAAGGAAGAACCCGGTATTCAAAGTGCCCTAACGGAGTGTTAAACGCCGTCTTCCACTCATCCCCCTCCCTGATGCGCACGAGATGGTAAGCGTTACGAAGGTCCAACTTAGTGAAAAACCTGGCTCCCTGCAGGATCTCGAAGGCTGAAGACATAAGAGGAAGCGGATAACAATTCTTCACTGTTATGTCATTCAGCCCTCGATAATCTATGCAGGGGCGCAGGGACCCGTCCTTCTTCTTAACAAAAAAAAACCCCGCTCCGGCGGGAGAGGAGGAGGGGACTATGGTACCGGCGGCAAGAGCTACAGACAAATAATCTTCGAGAGCCTTACGTTCGGGAGCCGACAGAGAGTATAGTCTACCCCGGGGGGGAGTGGTTCCCGGAAGGAGATCAATACTACAATCATACGACCGGTGTGGAGGAAGAGAGGTGGCCCTGGACCGACTGAACACCGTGCGCAGATCGTGATATTCCTCCGGCACCCCTGTCAAATCACCAGGCTCCTCCTGTGAAGAAGAGACAGAGGAAACAGGAGGGATAGCAGACATTAAACATTTCACATGACAAGAGACGTTCCAGGAGAGGATAGAATTACTAGACCAATTAATGGTCGGATTCTTCTGTTACGGTGCGTGAATGAGGACCCAAAAGCGAATTAACGTAAACAGAGCTTCTTTAATAACAAAACAAAACGTAGGCTCAGATGGACCGGCAGGTTCCGACAGGACAGGACAAGGTTGCAGCAAACATGACGATAGTCTGGTTCAGGCATGAACAACACAAACAAGAATCCGACAAAGACAGGAGCAGAAACAGAGAGAGATATAGGGACCTAATCAGAGGGAAAAAGGGAACAGGTGGGAAAAGGGGTGAACGAGGTAGTTAGGAGGAGACAAGGCACAGCTGGGGAAAAGAGGGGGAGAAAAGGTAACCTAACAACGACCAGCAGAGGGAGACAGGGTGAAGGGAAAGGACAGAAACAAGACACAACATGACAGTACATGACAATATTGTATTGAACACCAAGAGAAGACTTGTTTAAGGGATATTGTATTGATCACCAAGAGAAGACTTGTTTAAGGGACATTGTATTGATCACCAAGAGAAGACTTGTTTAATGGACATTGTATTGATCACCAAGAGAATACTTGTTTAAGGGACATTGTATTGAACACCAAGAGAAGACTTGTTTAAGGGATATTGTATTGATCACCAAGATAATACTTGTTTAAAGGATATGGTATTGATCATCAAGAGAAGTTTTCTTTCTGTGAACTATTAACTAATGTTTTGGGTTTTCCTCTGTAGACTACCTTCCATTGGATTATTACCTAAACTAACTATTGAACTGGTCATATCTATCCTTATTTAGATTTGGACTGATCAGATTTGGACTGATCAGATTTGGACTGATCAGATTTGACTGGATTATTTAGATTTTTGCTCTTTTTTTAAAATTTCTTGCTTAAATTTTGGGACTGAACTAAATTAAACATTTCAAATCAAATCAAACTTTATTTATCACATGCACTGAATACAACCTTAACGTAAATGCTTACTTACAAGCCCTTAACCAACAATGCATTTCAAGAAAGAGTTTAGAAAATATTTACCAAATAAACGAAAGTGAAAAATGTACACAATAAAATAACAATAACAGGGGGTACCGGTACCGAGTCAATACAGGTTACATACTGTAGTGAACAGCCAACATTGCAAATGGTTCCAGTTCTTGTGTGTGTGTGTGTGTGTGTGTGTGTGTGTGTGTGTGTGTGTGTGTGTGTGTGTGTGTGTGTGTGTGTGTGTGTGTGTGTGTGTGTGTGTGTGTGTGTGTGTGTGTGTTACAGAGGGCCCTGCTTCAGACACAGTTTACTCTTTGTTCAGCTGAATCGTGGACAGGGTTTGAATCACCTCGAGACTCAGCTCTGCTGTCAAAGGGACGACTGTACCTACAGATTTTAGGACATTTGGTAGCAGCAATGATACATGTATCTGTTGGGATTTAATCTTGAGCCCTAGCATCGCCTGTGCTTATTCTAAATTACAAGCTTGGCTTAGACAAACAGTAGTTGTTTGCATTTGATCGTATAATGTTTTAATAATGCTATCATGTTTTCCTGAGGCAGGCATTAGGATGATTCCAACATTATGGATGTTACATTCACGTGCAAAATCACAACTTTAATGTCTCACAGAATGGTCAAATAAGCTATAAATTCAACTGTTGATGTGTTGATGTGTGTAGAACCCCTTGGGTATCCAGAAAAGCGGGCTTCTAAATACTGTCAGTGAGAAATAAAACAGATGAGCTGTTATGATGTTACATGAAATAGACCAGCTTTTAATGAGACTAAGTATATTAGCAGAAGTCTGGGAGTTTGGCAGTCTTAGGTCAAAACATGGATATACATTTTGAAAGGCTTGGCTGAACAAGAAAATATAACATTTTGAAAAGATTGTCATTTCCAATTATTGTTACTTTAGAGTGGAACATTCATGCAATTTTCTACTTTAACTGGTCACATAAATTCCACACTCAAACATTAAGGATAATTATGAAAGTGATTTAATTTGGAATTGCCTAACTTAATTTTGTAGGTTGACGTCCCTATGAAATCCCTCAATGAAATCACACAGGAAGCTTGTATAAAAGCCATACTTCTGTTTCATTTTCTTCACTTGAACCAAACTGGAAAAAAAGCTCTTCAAACCTGGGTTCAAATACTATTCGAAAAACTATTTCAAATCCTTTAGCTGGGCTTGAATGACCTTGCCTGACACAAATGGACCAATAGAATAGTCTCACCGCTACAAACCATGCCCATCTCGCACCCCAGGCAGGCTAAATGCCTTTGAGAGATTGGTATTTGAACCCAGGTCTAAAGCTCTTACTGATCTATGAAGTCAATCTGAAAACCCTGGATGAGTTACCCTCAGGTAAAAAAATAGGCGTGGTCCATACATCCACCACATCAAAAAGCATAAGAAAGTGTGCGTGTGTGTGTGTGTGTGTGTGTGTGTGTGTGTTCGTGTATGCGTGTGTATGCGGGTGTGTACGCAGGGTTGGACTCTGAGTCCAATGCCCCTGGTCTTGTACATTCTCTGAATAGTTCTTATAGTTCTTTAATCTCAGAGCAGATAACAGTACATCTAATGATGCCCTGCAGTCGGAGTGAGTAGTTTCAATAGTCAACACCAGTGGTCAATTTGATGGAGATTCGTTATATAACCTCTCCTTTTTCTTTCTTTGAAGATTTGTATTGGATTTTACAGTATGGCGAGTAGTCAAGGGAACCAACCAGTATTACATGTAATCCCTAGATTACAACATCTATAGTCTACTGTATAATGTTTCTACCAGTATTACATGTAATCTCCAGATTACATCATCTATAGTCTACTGTATAATGTTTCTACCAGTATTACATGTAATCCCTAGATTCCAACATCTATAGTCTACTGTATAATGTTATAACCAGTATTACATGTAATCCCTAGATTCCAACATCTATAGTCTACTGTATAATGTTTCTACCAGTATTACATGTAATCTCCAGATTACAACATCGATAGTCTACTGTATAATGTTTCTACCAGGATTACATGTAATCTCCAGATTACATCATCTATAGTCTACTGTATAATGTTTCTACCAGTATTACATGTAATCTCCAGATTACATCATCTATAGTCTACTGTATAATGTTTCTACCAGTATTACATGTAATCTCCAGATTACATCATCTATAGTCTACTGTATAATGTTTCTACCAGTATTACATGTAATCTCCAGATTACAACATCTATAGTCTACTGTAAAATATTTCTGGGCCTGTGTTTACAAAGCTGATATGTTATTCTATCTATCATTTTCCTTGTGATATACAAGGTCCTCTACGCAAATCAGATCATAAAAGAATCTAAAACAGAAACCTATTTTTTTTTTAAATAATTTGTTAAGAATTGCATTGAGCTGGCAAGTAGAGAAACATCAGAGGATGTTATTTGCCCTGTAGCAGCAGCCTTTGCTACCAAGCTTCATCACATACCCTGCACTATTCTTTGTTCACACTTTTTGATGTTGTTCTGCTTTGTAGCCATATTGAGTGTTTACAAGTGTATGGTGTCCATTTTAGGACATCATCACACCTATACGGTGCCCATATTAGAACAGCCTCTGGAGGTTGTTTGAAGTGGGAGAACCATCAGTTGTATGGATCTTGGTTCATTCATTCAGACTTGGTGTCAAAAGAAAGTTGGCCAATCATCAGTCAGACAAATGTCCATGGCTGGTACTTGGTGTCATAGTCATAGACAGACATGAGTCAATGACCTGTTTTTTTTACTAAAAAGGAATCTCCGGTTGAACCAGGGAATGCTTTTTCGTATTCCACCACTACTCCCTAGGCTCAGAGGTGATCAAACATATAACATTTTCTCCTGAAAATACACATCACTTCAATATTACAGATGGTAACTGACATTAAAATAAGATGTTATTAAACCACAGATGTTCCTATGGCAATATGTACAGATGCAGGATCTTAATTTGATCACTCTTTTGTTGCTGCTGCACAGCAGGAAATGCACACTTGCAGTGTATTCAAGGTTTAAAAAGCCTAAAGTTTGTCATTTCAACTTTAAAATGTCAGACTTCATTTGCCCTAACGAAAAATGTATCAACTCCTACAAAAAATGTCCTTTAAATTATAATCCACATAATAATTCACATTTCCTGCTGTTGCAGAATTATTTTCCAGATGTAGCAAAAGCTGGCTCAAATTAAGATCCTACATCTGTCGGTGTTTGACCTTACATTTTACTAATCAACTCTATTAAAAAAAAAAAAAATCAGTTTATAAATGAAACTTAATATTAACAGCATATTATTACACAACTCAAGCACAATTCTAATCCAATCCATATCATATTCCCTGTCACGTTCTGACCTCTATTTCCTTTGTTTTGTATGTAGTTAGTATGGTCAGGGCGTGAGTTGGGTGGGCAGTCTATGTTTGTTTTTCTATGATTTGGGTATTTCTATGTTTCGGCCTAGTATGGTTCTCAATCAGAGGCAGGTGTCATTAGTTGTCTCTGATTGAGAATCATACTTAGGTAGCCTGGGTGTCACTGTGTGTTTGTGGGTGATTGTTCCTGTCACTGTGTTTGTTGTCACAGGATAGGACTGTTTTGCGTTTTCACATTTCTTGTTTTTGTTAGTTTGTTCATGTAAAGTTATTTATTAAAAACATGAATCAAAACAACCACGCTGCGCTTTGGTCCGCCTCTCGTACAGACGAACGTCATTACATTCCCTGTATGCGTCTTCGAAGTGCTTTGTGCCAGTTGTCCTATGTACTTTCGTTCAACCTTATATAAAGACCAACTGGAAATAGTAATTAATTCAACAACCAGGCCAAGTGAACAGTAAACATTGGCTGAGGATATGAACCATTACATCCTGGTTGTTTGATCAGCTTGAGAAAATTGCTTAGAAACATTAACTGCTAATTCTGGGTGTATGTTACAGTAACTAAAAAGGTGTAATGACTTTGGATACAGAGGGTTTAAATCCTACAAGGCAGCACATTTCAGACTGCACATTTCAGACTGTACATTTCAGACGGTACATTTCAGACTGTACATTTCAGACTGTACATTTCATACAGCACATTTGAGACTGTACATTTCAGACGGTACATTTCAGACTGTACATTTCAGACTGCACATTTCAGACTGTACATTTCAGACTGTACATTTCAGACGGTACATTTCAGACGGTACATTTCAGACTGTACCTTTCAGACGGTACATTTCAGACTGTACATTTCAGACTGTACATTTCATACAGCACATTTGAGACTGTACATTTCAGACTGTACATTTCAGACTGTACATTTCAGACTGTACATTTCATACAGCACATTTGAGACTGTACATTTCAGACTGTACATTTCAGACTGTACCTTTCAGACGGTACATTTCAGACTGTACATTTCAGACTGTACATTTCAGACTGTACATTTCATACAGCACATTTGAGACTGTACATTTCAGACTGTACATTTCAGACTGTACATTTCAGACTGTACATTTCATACAGCACATTTGAGACTGTACATTTCAGACTGTACATTTCAGACTGTACATTTCAGACTGTACATTTCATACAGCACATTTGAGACTGTACATTTCAGACTGTACATTTCAGACTGTACATTTCAGACTGTACATTTCATACTGTACATTTCATACTGTACATTTCAGACTGTACATTTCAGACTGTACATTTCAGACTGTACATTTCATACAGCACATTTGAGACTGTACATTTCAGACTGTACATTTCAGACTGTACATTTCAGACTGTACATTTCATACAGCACATTTGAGACTGTACATTTCAGACTGTACATTTCAGACTGTACATTTCATACTGTACATTTCAGACTGTACATTTCAGACTGTACATTTCAGACTGTACATTTCATACAGCACATTTGAGACTGTACATTTGAGACTGTACATTTCAGACGGTACATTTCAGACTGTACATTTCAGAATGCACATTTCAGACTGTACATTTCAGACTGTACATTTCAGACGGTACATTTCAGAACGCACATTTCAGACTGTACATTTCAGACGGTACATTTCAGACTGTACATTTCAGACGGTACATTTCAGACTCTACATTTCAGACTGTACATTTCAGACTGTACATTTCAGACTGTACATTTCAGACTGTACATTTCAGAACGCACATTTCAGACTGTACATTTCAGACTGTACATTTCAGACTGTACATTTCATACAGCACATTTGAGACTGTACATTTGAAACTGTACATTTCAGACGGTACATTTCAGACTGTACATTTCAGAATGCACATTTCAGACTGTACATTTCAGACTGTACATTTCAGACGGTACATTTCAGAACGCACATTTCAGACTGTACATTTCAGACGGTACATTTCAGACTGTACATTTCAGACGGTACATTTCAGAACACACATTTCAGACTATACATTTCAGACTGTACATTTCAGACTGTACATTTGAGAACGCACATTTCAGACTATACATTTCAGACAGTACATTTGAGACTGTACATTTCATACGGCACATTTCAGACTGCACATTTCATACAGCATATTTCATACAGCACATTTCAGACTGTACATTTCATACGGCACATTTCAGACTGTACATTTCAGACTGCACATTTCAGACTGCACATTTCATACTGCACATTTCAGACGGCACATTTCAGACTGTACATTTCAGAATGAACATTTCAGACAGTACATTTCTGAATGTACATTTCAGACGGTACATTTCAGACTGTACATTTCAGACGGTACATTTCAGAATGCACATTTCAGACTGTACATTTCAGACTGTACATTTGAGACTGTACATTTGAGACTGTACATTTGAGACTGTACATTTCTGAATGTACATTTCAGACTATACATTTCAGACTGTACATTTCAGAACGCACATTTCAGACTGTACATTTCAGACTGCACATTTCAGACGGTACATTTCAGAACGCACATTTCAGACTGTACATTTCAGACTGTACCTTTCAGACGGTACATTTCAGACTGTACATTTCAGAATGCACATTTCAGACTGTACATTTCAGACTGTACATTTCAGACGGTACATTTCAGAACGCACATTTCAGACTGTACATTTCAGACTGTACCTTTCAGACGGTACATTTCAGACTGTACATTTCAGAATGCACATTTCAGACTATACATTTCAGACTGTACATTTCAGACGGTACATTTCAGAACGCACATTTCAGACTATACATTTCAGACTGTACATTTCAGACTGTACATTTCAGAATGCACATTTCAGACTGTACATTTCAGAACGCACACTTCAGACTATACATTTCAGACTGTACATTTCAGACTGTACATTTCAGAATGCACATTTCAGACTGTACATTTCAGAACGCACATTTCAGACTATACATTTCAGAATGCACATTTCAGACTGTACATTTCAGAACGCACATTTCAGACTGTACATTTGAGACTGTACATTTCATACGGCACATTTCAGACTGCACATTTCAGACAGCACATTTCATACAGCACATTTCAGACTGTACATTTCAGACTGCACATTTCAGATTGCACATTTCATACTGCACATTTCAGACGGTACATTTCAGACATTACATTTCAGACTGCACATTTCAGACTGCACATTTCATACTGCACATTTCAGACGGCACATTTCAGACTGTACATTTCAGAATGAACATTTCAGACAGTACATTTCTGAATGTACATTTCAGACGGTACATTTCAGACTGTACATTTCAGATGGTACATTTCAGAATGCACATTTCAGACTGTACATTTCAGACTGTACATTTCAGACTGTACATTTCAGACTGTACATTTGAGACTGTACATTTCTGAATGTACATTTCAGACTATACATTTCAGACTGTACATTTCAGAACGCACATTTCAGACTGTACATTTCAGACTGTACATTTCAGACGGTACATTTCAGAACGCACATTTCAGACTGTACATTTCAGACTGTACCTTTCAGACGGTACATTTCAGACTGTACATTTCAGAATGCACATTTCAGACTGTACATTTCAGACTGTACATTTCAGACGGTACATTTCAGAACGCACATTTCAGACTGTACATTTCAGACTGTACCTTTCAGACGGTACATTTCAGACTGTACATTTCAGAATGCACATTTCAGACTGTACATTTCAGACTGTACATTTCAGACGGTACATTTCAGAACGCACATTTCAGACTGTACATTTCAGACTGTACATTTCAGACTGTACATTTCAGAATGCACATTTCAGACTGTACATTTCAGAACGCACACTTCAGACTATACATTTCAGACTGTACATTTCAGACTGTACATTTCAGAATGCACATTTCAGACTGTACATTTCAGAACGCACATTTCAGACTATACATTTCAGAATGCACATTTCAGACTGTACATTTCAGAACGCACATTTCAGACTGTACATTTGAGACTGTACATTTCATACGGCACATTTCAGACTGCACATTTCAGACAGCACATTTCATACAGCACATTTCAGACTGTACATTTCATACGGCACATTTCAGACTGTACATTTCAGACTGCACATTTCAGATTGCACATTTCATACTGCACATTTCAGACGGTACATTTCAGACATTACATTTCAGACTGCACATTTCAGACTGTACATTTCAGACGTACATTTCAGATGGTACATTTCAGAATCCACATTTCAGACTGTACATTTCAGACGGTACATTTCAGAATTGTGTTGCATGTTGGGGGTTCTTGTGTCCACCTGTCTGATTCTTTTTTAATAGCTTTACATTTTTTTGTTTCAGGTGAATAATTTTGAAGAGACAAGACATCCAAAAATGTCCTGACAATTTCATCAATATTCCCCTAAAATACCTATATTCTCTCTATTACTTTAAACAGTGTTGTCAGCATTAAGAGTACCGTCATCACCACATCCCTTTACATTTAAATGTCAAAGCCCGTCATTCTATTTGTGTGCCTTTCACCACGCTTGGCTAGTACGTGGTCTTGAATAACTCATTTCTTATACCCAATTATCTGAGTCCAGAAACGTCTTACTTGGTTACATAACTAAATTGGACTATTAATTCATGAAATAATTCAGTGAATTCAGTCAAACTGTAACTCTTCAATATGGAATACAATTCTCAAGCGATAGACTTCAAAATAAACCAATTAGTATGGCCTCATGCTCAAGCGATAGACTTCAAAATAAACCAATCAGTATGGCCTCATGCTCAAGCAGTGACGTCAAAATAAACCAATCAGTATGGCCTCATGCTCAGGAAATAGACTTCAAAATAAACCAATCAGTATGGCCTCATGCTCAGGAAATAGACTTCAAAATAAACCAATCAGTATGGCCTCATGCTCAGGAAATAGACTTCAAAATAAACCAATCAGTATGGCCTCATGCTCAGGAAATAGACTTCAAAATAAACCAATCAGTATGGCCTCATGCTCAGGAAATAGACTTCAAAATAAACCAATCAGTATGGCCTCATGCTCAGGAAATAGACTTCAAAATTAACCAATCAGTATGGCCTCGTGCTCAGGAAATAGACTTAAAAAATACATAGCAACAAATCCTGTCATTCACCATCAAGTAAAAAAACATACACATTCAATAACACTTGCTCTCCCTTTCTTTACTGCCTGTCTCCGACCCCTGTCTGCCTGTCTCCGACCCCTGCCTGCCTGTCTCCGACCCCTGTCTGCCTGTCTCCGACCCCTGTCTGCCTGTCTCCGACCCCTGTCTGCCTGTCTCCGACCCCTGTCTGCCTGTCTCCGACCCCTGCCTGCCTGTCTCCGACCCCTGTCTGCCTGTCTCCGACCCCTGTCTGCCTGTCTCCGACCCCTGTCTGCCTGTCTCCGACCCCTGTCTGCCTGTCTCCGACCCCTGTCTGCCTGTCTCCGACCCCTGTCATTACATACAAATTAAGTCAGAATGGAGGCAACAACATTTGTTTAAGCACTTGGGCTACAGACAGCAAAAATATTTCCAATTCAAGAAAGCATACAGTATTATACAGAGCCATTATTACATGGAACTCCCATCTCATATTGCTGAAATGAACAGCAAACCTTGTTTGAAAAAACGGATAAAGCATCACCTCACGGCACAACGCCTCTCCCCTGTTTGACCTACAGATAGCCTGTGTATGTATTGATATGTAGGCTTTGTGTGCCGTTTTTCAATGTAGTAGTTCTCTCCTGGAGCTGATCTTGTCTGTTAATGTTCTGTATTATGTCATGTTTCATGTGTTGTGTGGACCCCAGGAAGAGCAGCTGCTACTTTTGCAACAGCCAATGGGGATCCTAATAAAATACCAAATATCAAATGAGGAGTTGAACTGACTGTGTCTTAGACCCCAAATGTTCACCTGATGACCTGTTCGTCCTCTCCCTGCCTCAACGTGGGCGGTGCGGTCTCTCTCACTCCCTCTATTGCCTGTCTTTGACCTCTGCCATAATCATATGACCAAATACAAAGATGGCATTCCTTAACAATGATGGGGTTAGCTTATAATTAACATGAATTAGGTTCTACTGTTATTAGCTAAATTATTGATTTACTGGCTGGCATTATGTATAGCTACCTACTTTACTACATAGTACCAGTCTATTATGAATTGTACAGTATAGTTAGCTAGCCATGTAGGTATTCATACATTTTCTTACACTCCTCGGCACTTCAAAAAATAATGGTTATTTTTTGAAACTTCTGTTTCACTAGGGTGAACACTGACTCACTGAGTGTTGATTATCTGAATCTGCAGTTGAAAAGGAAAAGAGGAACATACTGTGCTAGCTTTGGTGCTAGAACTCCACCTACTGGAAAAGAGGAAGATACTGTGCTAGCTTTGGTGCTAGCTTGGCTAGAACCCCACCTACTGGAAGAGAGGAGATACTGTGCTAGCTTTGGTGCTAGCTTAGCTAGAACCCCACCTACTGGAAAATATACTGTGCTAGCTTAGCTAGACCCCCCCTCCCCACCTACTGGAAAAGAGGAAGATACTGTGCTAGCTTAGCTAGACCCCCCACCTACTGGAAAAAAGGAAGATACTCGGCTAGCTTAGCTAGACCCCCCCACCTACTGGAAAATAGAAAGATACTGTGCTAGCTTTGGTGCTAGCCACCTACTGTACAATCATTACAGAGTGCACATTTCTGACTGTACAGGCATTTCAGACTGCACATTTCAGTACAGTACAGGCATTTCAGACCACAAGTTTCAGACTGTACAAGCATTTCAGACTGCACATTTCAGACCACAAGTTTCAGACTGTACAAGCATTTTAGACTGCACATTTCAGACTGTTCTGTTATTTCAGACAACAAGTTTCAGACTGTACATTTCAGTACAGGACAGGCATTTCAGACCACAAGTTTCAGACTGCACAAGCATTTCAGACTGCACATTTCTGTACAGTACAATCTGTCTAGCTGTGATTCACTGGCCCACATCGAAGCAATGTTTTGACTACCATCAGCTTCCTAGAGATGGATAGATTCAGCAACAGCTTTTTTCCTGCTTAGCCCTTCTGCTGAACAAAAATACAATCTTGTGTAAAGCTTGGGAATGTTAATTAGCAGGTGCGGGTGTCCGCTTGAAAACGGGAATTGTCACGTGGAATTAAAAAGGGAAATTGGGAGGCTTACAGGGTTTTGATTTGAAAGTGCTCCTTGTACAAGTTTAGTTTTGATTGGAATGATTGGAATTTTTTGAAATGATTGGAATCGGGCTGACACAAGTTTCTGTTCAAAATCCCATTTGTACAGCATTTAATCAGGTTTTCAGAGTCATAGGTGCAGAATTAAGACTTAGAAAATATTCTTGCTCCCAATATACTGTATGTGTTTGATTTTTCTCACATTTTATTTGTGGTTTTGAAAAAGGAAAAGCTTGTTGGGTACCCCAGCATTGCTTATTAGCAATGGCTCCCAAATGGCACCCTCTTTCCTATAAAGTACAGTGTACTACTGTTGACCATAGCTGTATGGGCCCTGGCCAAAAGTAGTACACTACAAGGGAAATAGGATTGCATTTGGGACACAGGTTTACAATTTCTGTCTGACAGATGATCACATTAGCGCCTGCTTAGTGGCACACTGTTTGAGCTTCTCAGTGAGTCATCACACAGCTACAGTGTTTTGTTGATTCTGGTCCAGCTGTTGGCTTTCAGTTTCGCTGAAATGATGTCTACCGTGGTTGGAGTAAATCCATTGCTGTAATTTCCAGGAAAAACTGAAATAGTTTCTAAAGTTGTCCTACTTTATTGGCGTGTACTTCAGTCTTCTAAATGGTTTGCAGAACATAGTTAGTCAAAAGCAAACATACTACCTTTGTATGGCTTTCAGAGGACAGTTGGGGTGAAGCATACATCTCCATACTCCAACTGCTGAGTCATAGCTCTGAAAATAACTGACAATGAAAATTAATAACAGTTACATAATTTCTCCAAAGACGGGAAAAGGAATTGTGAAGAAGCCAGTGACTACTTTTCTTATCTTTTCATTTGAATGATTAGGAAATCATTTCCCTCCGCATTGTCTGCGGCTGAGGCTAATTCTTTTATCACAAAACTTTTAATTAGCTGTATCTCTGTGTTACACTACCCCACTACGAGCTGAACAATACCGTAGGATGGAGAAAGCAAAATATAGTACAGTGTGTTCTATTCATTTGGTGTGAAAGTAACATTTGTACATTTTTATAATGAATATACATTTCTGGTTAAGGACTCGGCCTACACTGGGTTTTATATATATATATAAATAACACAATATTTTGATACGCCACATGCAGTGAGTGGGACTTAGAGGAAAGGCAAGCTGGATATCTTGAAAGAGTTGAAGATTCTCTGGATATGGGGTTTAACACCTCCTAATGATCTCCAACTGTTAACATATCCTTCTATATGTCTGATGACTTCTCCCAACCCAATCTCCAAATAAAATGTCCACCCGTGGTGTAACTGCAGCATCAGGTTTACGTCATTGCTCCCCCTCTGGCTTGTGTGGTGGAGCAGATCTTTGTAGGCTATACTCAGCCTGGTCTCAGGGTAGTAAGTTGGTGACCTGTTGATATCCACCTAGTGGTGTTGGGGGTGTGGTTTGGTGCCTGGTTGGCCCTGTCTGGGGGTACTGTCAGACAGGGCCACAGTGTTCCTCGACCCACCCTTGTCTCAGTCTCCAGTATCTTTGCTGCTAGGGTCAGTCTGCTATATCTGGTGTAATTCTCCTGTCTTATCTGGTGTCCTGTGTGAATTCATGTATTTATTTTATACCATTTTTTTACCAGGTAAGTTGACTGAGAACACATTCTCATTTACAGCAACGACCTGGGGAATAGTTACAAGAGAGAGATGAATGAGCCAATTGTAAGCTGGGAATGACTAGGTGACCATGATGGTATGAGGAACAGCTTGGGAATTTAGCCTGGACACCGGGGTTAACACCCCTACGATAAGTGCCATGGGATCTTCAATGACCTCAGAGTCAGGACACCCGTTTAACATCCCATCAGAAAGACGGCACCCTACACAGAGCAGTGTCCCCAATCACTTTCCTGGGGTATTGGAATATTTTTTTTAGACCAGAGGAAAGAGTGCCTCCTACTGGCCCTCCAACACCACTTCCAGCAGCATCTGGTCTCCCATCCAGGGACCAACCAAGACCAACCCTGCTTAGCTTCAGAAGCAAGACAGCAGTGGGATGCAGGGTGGTATGCTGCTGGCATGCTCCCTCTAATTCTCTCCCTCTCCCTCTCTCCTACTCCTCCCGTTGGACCTGAGCCCTCAGATCATGCCTCAGGACTACCTGGCCTGATGACTCCTGGCTGTCCCCAGTCTACCTGGTCGTGCTGCTGCTACAGTTTCAACTGTTCTGCCTGTGGCTATGGAACCCTGACCTTGTGCTACCTTGGCTTTGAAAAGCCAACTGACATTTACTCCTGAGGTACTGACCTGTTGCACCCTCTACAACCACTGTCATTATTATTTGACCCTGCTGGTCATCTATGAACGTTTGAACATATTGAAGAACAATCTGTCCTTAAATGTACTCTTATAATCTCCACCCGGCACAGCCAGAAGAGGACTGGCCACCCCTCAAAGCTTGGTTCCTCTCTACCAGGTACAGCCAGAAGAGGACTGGCCACCCCTCAGACCCTGGTTCCTCTCTAGGTTTCTTCCTAGGTTCCTTCCTTTCTAGGGAGTTTTTCTGGCCACCGTGCTTCTACATCTGCATTGCTTGCTGTTTGGGGTTATAGGCTGTTTTTTTATAGCAGTTTGTGACACCTGCTGATGTAAAAAGGGCTTTATAAATACATTTGATTGATTGATAATTACACCATGTGGTGGTGTATCTTAGCTGTTAATCAAACTCCGCAAAAGTGAAATTGAAGTCAGGCATCAATTCCAAGCAGTTAAGTTTAGGGCTAAGGTTTGGGACAGGGTTACATTTAAATGTATGCATTATTTCAAGTGGCTAAGTTAAGGGTTAAAACACTAAAAGTGAGTGCCTAGCACTGGGATTTAACATGCAATCCTCCGAGCCGAAGTCTGAGGCTTTGACGCCCATCCCCCATCCCCAGTCACAACGCCCTAGCAAGCCGCAAGCCAAATAGATAGTAAAAGGAGACTTTACACTTAACAAGTAACAGGTAAACACTTTACACTTTTCAAGTAACAGTTAAAGACTTTAAACGTTCAAGTAACAGGTAAACACTTTACACTTTTCAAGTAACAGGTAAACACTTTACACTTTTCAAGTAACAGTTAAAGACTTTACACTTTTCAAGTAACAGTTAAAGACTTTACACTTTTCAAGTAACAGTTAAAGACTTTGCACTTTTCAAGTAACAGGTAAACACTTTACATTTTTCAAGTAACAGGTAAACACTTTACACTTTTCAAGTAACAGGTAAACACTTTACACTTTTCAAGTAACAGTTAAAGACTTTAAACGTTCAAGTAACAGTTAAAGACTTTAAACGTTCAAGTAACAGTGACCATCCATTAAGAAGGACACTCTCTACATCACAACTTTTCTAATTTGAAATTCCCAGGAGCGACCACATCAACAAAAACACAAAAGAGTCAAAAGACGACAGAGATGATCGATCGTGGTTCATCACAACCATAACACACAAAAGAACAATGGGCGTTTTCAAATGTTAATGCACTCCGAGATAAACTGATTCTCTAAGCGTCCATTATTCATTAATTACTTAGCACATTCTTTTTGGGGCATCTTTAAGATTGTCAGTGTTTCCCCTCACTCCACCCCCTCGCTTCCTGATTATGCAAGGAAATAAATTACAAACAGGAAAATTAAAGTGTGGCAGGTGATTTGTCGGGAAGATAATTTGTTACTGTGTGCATTCAGAAATGATTATCACAAATGTGACCCATGATCTTGTTGATTAGAGCAGCGAAGCCGAAGGTCTGCTAGTATTTCTTCTTGTTGATTAGAGCAGCGAAGCTGAAGGTCTGCTAGTATTTCTACTTGTTGATTAGAGCAGCGAAGCAGAAGGTCTGCTAGTATTTCTACTTGTTGATTAGAGCAGCGAAGCAGAAGGTCTGCTAGTATTTCTTCTTGTTGATTAGAACAGCGAAGCAGGTCTGCTAGTATTTCTACTTCCTTCCATCCTAACTACTGTGATGATGTTTGATATTCCTCCAGGATGTTTTGTGCTCTTTACATCTCAGCCTTTGAGAATTACACAAATGTCTTCTTTTTACAAAGTCACTTAAATGTTTGCTTCATGTAATGTGAGAAAAACATATATTTGGGTATGTAATATAATTAGAGTGAATGACTCATTCTGGTGAAACCCTTAGAGAGCTAACAGCAGAAGACAAGGACGCCATTTTGAAGTATTTGGACATTCCTAATAACACACAAGGAAACAAACCATTTTAAATTATTTACATATATTCACATATGGAAACCAAGATAGGACCACTTCCTGGGTGTTAGAGGGTGTGGGAATATGGGAAAGTGCATGCCTACAAGGAACATAGCACAGTGTCACAGAAGCAAATCACAGAAAAATTCCATAAACTCGAAAGTGGATTTAATAGGAAATCCCTATTTCGCTTCTGTTCGATTACACTATGGAAAATACACTTGAGGTACTTCAGTTAACAACATTGGATCCCTTCAATTTTCTTTTTGTTACATCCCAAAACCAGATTTTATTTCTCAAATAGCACTTGACATCACACTAATTCACACCTACTGTAAAATAAAAAAAGGATGGATTTCTCAAGCTGGCTTAGAACGTTCCTCAACAGAGATGGACTGGCCATACGGCAATTCGGCAAACACCAGATGGGCTGGTCCATTTTTAGCCCAGTGTTCCAGTCTAAATTTGGGGTTTTGTGCAAGTATATAAATATTTGACTAATAAGTAGGGTTGTGATGATACCAGTATCACAATACTCAGAAGTATAGTTGTTGTGGAAAGGAAACAAAACATGAAGCGGATTGCATTTCTTGAGGAAAACAGTCCGTAGTTATGGAAACAAACGTCATGACGCTGTCATCCAGAGTCACATTTGTTTATTTTCCCAGCTACAGGTTTGTGGTATTGTCACAAACCTGAAAATAAGGGCCTCGATGAAACAATGGACCAGTGTGGCGGGCTGAAGGACAAAAATGGGCCAGTGAGATAGAAATGCTCAGGACAATTTCTGGTCCCAATCCGTCCCTTAGCTCCAGTATTGTAGCAGGGCTCATGGAATATTTACATAGCCTAAGACTATGGGGTCTGAAGGCAGGTAGGATAGCTAGGGCCCAGTGGTTGGTAGTGTGTTCAAAGGAAAGGAATAGAAAGCCCAGAGGATTCATGACGGCGCAGGAGCTTTGTCTCTGAAAAACAGCAGTGCTGCTGGTAAGAAGAAACACCTTGATTTAAAATGCACTTATAAAGCTATGCAGGCATAGAAGGGAGAAGAGGAGCCTAGGCAAGCAAACAAACAGCAGTGTGATCAGAATGGGAAGTGGAAGCAGAGGAGGTAGCTAGTACGAAAGCACAATAAGCCTACAGATGTTGGATCTTAATTTGACCAGTATTGTTGCAAAAAAAATAATCCTGCAGCAACAGGATTTTAACATTTTAGTCCACAATGTTACTTGATCAGTGATAAAGTTATCAGCTGGCCAAAAGTAGGCAACATGAAAAGATACTGTTAATATAACTGTGGGTTAGTGCTGGTTTTCAGTGAATTTATGTAAGTCATGAAGCTCATCTGTGGTGCAGGAAAATTCTCAGCAACAAAAGAGTGATCAAATTAAGATCCTACACCTGTATATAGTTCTGAGGATGATTTAAAGTCACACATTCAGGAATAATGGAGATGGTGTCTGGTTTCTTGCTAATGAGGAGAGTCAATATAATTTTAAGGGTGGATGTTTCTCTAATGAATAGGGAATGTTGTCTATCAAATGTAGCTGGGTTGTGTGTTGGGAATGGTCGTACACAATACATTTCCAGGTGGTTCATGTTCAGGAACCCTTGATAAACATCGATGCAAACAACTAAAGATCAGTTTTGTTATCCGGTTGGGAACAGAATAGTTTTTATTGGAAGCAAGAGTGACAAATTATCATCAGCAGTAGTATTTCCAGAGCAGTAGCAGTAGTATTTCCCGAGCAGTAGTATTTCCTGAGCAGTAGCAATAGTATTTCCTGAGCAATAGTATTTCCTGAGCAGTAGCAATAGTATTTCCTGAGCAGTAGCAATAGTATTTCCAGAGCAGTAGCAATAGTATTTCCTGAGCAGTAGCAATAGTATTTCCTGAGCAGTAGCAATAGTATTTCCTGAGCAGTAGCAATAGTATTTTCTGAGCAGTAGCAATAGTATTTCGGGAGCAGTAGCAATAGTATTTCCTGAGCAGTAGCAATAGTATTTCCTGAGCAGTAGCAATAGTATTTCCTGAGCAGTAGCAATAGTATTTCCTGAGCAGTAGCAATAGTATTTCCAGAGCAGTAGCAATAGTATTTCCAGAGCAGTAGCAATAGTATTTCCAGAGCAGTAGTATTTATTGAACTGAAGCAGTTAAAAATGTCACAGTTTCAACAGTTTCAACTTCCACATTCACAACTCTCCCCCATTCAATCTCTTTTATTATACAGCTTCTTCATACACAACAATAACCATGTCTGTCTCACTCACAACTGGCAGTATTTCCCTGGATGAGCCCATAGCTATCATTTAGACGTAATTAAACGAGGACTCCGTGACATGCCCTGGGACATGGAGAGATCTGCATAATCAATGACACAGGCTGCCAGGGCCATGACAACCAGAGAAACTTTGGAATTGTGGAGGCACACAACATACCGATCTGCTGGGGGTTCACAGCGAATATTCCTCCGTCTGTCTACAGCTACACACCAAGAGGGACATCAAGGGGACAGAAAGCTCTGGGTATGACTACTACTATTGACTCTCTTTAGAACTTCATGACTATTCGCTCTTGAGAAAAAAAAACTGTTAATAATTTGTAGCCAAATTCCGCAATACCAACGCTAGGCTACTGCTAAGCTATTGCTACTTAAACAAACACACGTTTTGGGCTGTTGAGGATCATTTGGATAAACTTTCCCCCTTTAAGAACAGAAAGATCATTTTCAAAAGTGACACACTTTCCTGTCCGGCCCATACTTCTTTATTATTTGGTATCCGGAGGGTCCAGTCCACGTTAAGACTACTGTTTCTGGGTCTGTATCCCATGGTTCTGAATGCTCCTAACACACCCTGTTTATGGGTCTGTATCCCATGGTTCTGAATGCTCCTAACACACCCTGTTTATGGGTCTGTATCCCATGGTTCTGAATGCTCCTAACACACCCTGTTTATGGGTCTGTATCCCATGGTTCTGAATGCTCCTAACACACCCTGTGTATGGGTCTGTATCCCATGGTTCTGAATGCTCCTAACACACCCTGTTTATGGGTCTGTATCCCATGGTTCTGAATGCTCCTAACACACCCTGTGTATGGGTCTGTATCCCATGGTTCTGAATGCTCCTTACACACCCTGTTTATGGGTCTGTATCCCATGGTTCTGAATGCTCCTAACACCCCCTAGATATATTACCCTGTTAATGAATTCAAGTTAAATGTGGGCACTATCCACCATGCATCCCTTCAAGGCCTGAGCCTGTTTTCATACATTCCCTCTGCATTTAATTAAAATCTGTAATGAAAATTACACAGAGTGCAGTGGTCGTGTATGAGGTTAAGTGTCCAGGCCTAGTTTCTGCACTTCTCTGCAGATTGTGATCATAAAGTCCTCAGGTGGATGCAGAAGGAAATGTGTTTTAACAGGGGGAGAATAATCAATGCCCGTCAAAAAGATGCATGATTTCAGCTCTTGGGATGAATACCTGCACATGCAATACATTTATCATGTTGATTCCCCATGTGGCTCAAATAGAGCACGTTGACTTTCCCCGAACATCATTGCTGCAGAGTGTTGACTGTACAATGACTTTCCTCAGACATCATTGCTGCAGAGTGTTGACTGTACAATGACTTTCCCCGAACATCATTGCTGCAGAGTGTTGACTGTACAATGACTTTCCTCAGACATCATTGCTGCAGAGTGTGACTGTACATACTATAGTTGTTGTCTACTATGCAGTATGCACTGGATTTAAATATTTGAACTGAAGTATTTAAACTATTGTAGAACCTACACAAATCAGACGTGTTACTGTACGTCTGGACAATGTTCACTAACTGTACACAGAATGATATGTTGAAGAAAGGGGCAAACATAACAACGTCAATGATGGTACAAATAACAGACTCAGAACTGATTGATAAAACACCAAGATAACACACTGAGGCTGGTACTCAGGACAGTGATATTGTGTTTTACTTCCTGGAGTATGAAGCTGGCCTGTTTTTCCTAGAGATGTGGTGGATGTTGATCTTTCACACCATCAGGTTCAGGTGATTGATAACCCCATTACATCCTTCAGACCAGTCTTACCTATTAACAGCCTCACTGACCACTCTCTATGGATCTCTCTCTCTCCCTCCCTCTCCCTTTCTTTCTCTCTCTCTATGGATCTCTCTCTTTCCTTCTCTCTCCCCTTCTTTCTCTCTCTCTGTGGATCTCTCCCTCCCTCTCTCTCACTTTCTCTCTCTCTCTATGGATCTCTATCTCTCACTCCCTCTCTCTCCATTTATTTCTCTCTCTCTGTGGATCTCTCTCTCTCCCTCTCTCTCCCTCTCTCTCTCTCTCTCTCTCTCTCTCTCTCTCTCTCTCTCCCTTTCTCTCTCTCTCTCTTTCTGTGGATCTCTCTCCCTTTTTCTCTCTCTGTGGATATCTCTCTCCCTCTCTCTTTCTCTCTCTCTCTCTCTCTGTGGATCTCTCTCTCTCTCTCCCTTTATCTCTCTCTCTCCCCCACCCCCTGTCTCTCTTCCTTTCTCCAACCCCCTTTCTCTCTGTCCCTCTGATGTTTCCTTGCCTCAGCAGTTGACTGATTTGTAGTTCGACACATAGACATGTGATGGATGGATTGGGGGAGACGAGAGGACAACCAGTCACCAACATTATTCAGTATCGGCCCCTCCTGGAAGAATCGATCTAAGTAGACTATTCCTCTAAGATGGGACACAAATGGATTGTATTTAAAAAAAAATATCTAACCATCAAGTAAATTAATCAGTACAGGACATAACTGGATGTGCAGTTCTATGATGAGAAAACAACCATGAGGTGGTGGATAACATGAACTACCCTCTGTGATCATGTTGGATAACATGAACTACCCTCTGTGATCATATAGAAGTAACTCTATGGTGGATAACATGAACTACCCTCTGTGATCATGTTGGATAACATGAACTACCCTCTGTGATCATATAGAAGTAACTCTATGTTGGATAACATGAACTACCCTCTGTGATCATGTTGGATAACATGAACTACCCTCTGTGATCATATAGAAGTAACTCTATAACATTAACTACCCTCTGTGATCATGTTGGATAACATGAACTACCCTCTGTGATCATGTTGGATAACATGAACTACCCTCTGTGATCATATAGAAGTAACTCTATGTTGGATAACATGAACTACCCTCTGTGATCATGTTGGATAACATGAACTACCCTCTGTGATCATATAGAAGTAACTCTATGGTGGATAACATGAACTACCCTCTGTGATCATGTTGGATAACATGAACTACCCTCTGTGATCATATAGAAGTAACTCTATGTTGGATAACATGAACTACCCTCTGTGATCATATAGAAGTAACTCTATAACATGAACTACCCTCTGTGATCATGGTGGATAACATGAACTACCCTCTGTGATCATGTTGGATAACATGAACTACCCTCTGTGATCATGTTGGATAACATGAACTACCCTCTGTGATAATATAGAAGTAACTCTATGGTGGATAACATGAACTACCCTCTGTGATAATATAGAAGTAACTCTATGGTGGATAACATGAACTACCCTCTGTGATAATATAGAAGTAACTCTGTTGAATTAAAAAAATAGTCACATGCGCTGAATACAACAGCTGTAGACCTTACAGTGAAATGCTGAATACAACAGCTGTAGACCTTACAGTGAAATGCTGAATACAACAGCTGTAGACCTAACAGTGAAATGCTGAATACAACAGGTGTAGTAGACCTAACAGTGAAATGCTGAATACAACAGGTGTAGTAGACCTAACAGTGAAATGCTGAATACAACAGGTGTAGTAGACCTAACAGTGAAATGCTGAATACAACAGGTGTAGTAGACCTAACAGTGAAATGCTGAATACAACAGGTGTAGTAGACCTAACAGTGAAATGCTGAATACAACAGGTGTAGTAGACCTAACAGTGAAATGCTGACTACAACAGGTGTAGTAGACCTAACAGTGAAATGCTGAATACAACAGGTGTAGTAGACCTAACAGTGAAATGCTGAATACAACAGGTGTAGTAGACCTAACAGTGAAATGCTGAATACAACAGGTGTAGTAGACCTAACAGTGAAATGCTGAATACAACAGGTGTAGTAGACCTAACAGTGAAATGCTGAATACAACAGGTGTAGTAGACCTAACAGTGAAATGCTAAATACAACAGCTGTAGACCTAACAGTGAAATGCTGAATACAACAGGTGTAGTAGACCTAACAGTGAAATGCTGAATACAACAGGTGTAGTAGACCTAACAGTGAAATGCTGAATACAACAGGTGTAGTAGACCTTACAGTGAAATGCTGAATACAACAGCTGTAGACCTAACAGTGAAATGCTGAATACAACAGGTGTAGTAGACCTAACAGTGAAATGCTGAATACAACAGGTGTAGTAGACCTAACAGTGAAATGCTGAATACAACAGGTGTAGACCTAACAGTGAAATGCTGAATACAACAGGTGTAGACCTAACAGTGAAATGCTGAATACAACAGGTGTAGTAGACCTAACAGTGAAATGCTGAATACAACAGGTGTAGTAGACCTAACAGTGAAATGCTGAATACAACAGGTGTAGTAGACCTAACAGTGAAATGCTGAATACAACAGGTGTAGTAGACCTAACAGTGAAATGCTGAATACAACAGGTGTAGTAGACCTAACAGTGAAATGCTGAATACAACAGGTGTAGTAGACCTAACAGTGAAATGCTGAATACAACAGGTGTAGTAGACCTAACAGTGAAATGCTGAATACAACAGGTGTAGCAGACCTAACAGTGAAATGCTGAATACAACAGGTGTAGTAGACCTAACAGTGAAATGCTGAATACAACAGCTGTAGACCTAACAGTGAAATGCTGAATACAACAGGTGTAGTAGACCTAACAGTGAAATGCTGAATACAACAGGTGTAGTAGACCTAACAGTGAAATGCTGAATACAACAGGTGTAGACCTAACAGTGAAATGCTGAATACAACAGGTGTAGTAGACCTAACAGTGAAATGCTGAATACAACAGGTGTAGTAGACCTAACAGTGAAATGCTGAATACAACAGGTGTAGACCTAACAGTGAAATGCTGAATACAACAGGTTTAGTAGACCTTACAGTGAAATGCTGAATACAACAGGTGTAGTAGACCTAACAGTGAAATGCTGAATACAACAGGTGTAGTAGACCTAACAGTGAAATGCTGAATACAACAGGTGTAGTAGACCTAACAGTGAAATGCTGAATACAACAGGTGTAGACCTAACAGTGAAATGCTGAATACAACAGGTGTAGTAGACCTAACAGTGAAATGCTGAATACAACAGCTGTAGACCTAACAGTGAAATGCTGAATACAACAGGTGTAGTAGACCTAACAGTGAAATGCTGAATACAACAGGTGTAGTAGACCTAACAGTGAAATGCTGAATACAACAGCTGTAGTAGACCTAACAGTGAAATGCTGAATACAACAGGTGTAGTAGACCTAACAGTGAAATGCTGAATACAACAGCTGTAGACCTAACAGTGAAATGCTGAATACAACAGGTGTAGTAGACCTAACAGTGAAATGCTGAATACAACAGGTGTAGTAGACCTAACAGTGAAATGCTGAATACAACAGGTGTAGCAGACCTAACAGTGAAATGCTGAATACAACAGGTGTAGACCTAACAGTGAAATGCTGAATACAACAGGTGTAGTAGACCTAACAGTGAAATGCTGAATACAACAGCTGTAGACCTAACAGTGAAATGCTGAATACAACAGGTGTAGTAGACCTAACAGTGAAATGCTGAATACAACAGGTGTAGTAGACCTAACAGTGAAATGCTGAATACAACAGCTGTAGTAGACCTAACAGTGAAATGCTGAATACAACAGCTGTAGACCTAACAGTGAAATGCTGAATACAACAGCTGTAGACCTAACAGTGAAATGCTGAATACAACAGGTGTAGTAGACCTAACAGTGAAATGCTGAATACAACAGGTGTAGTAGACCTAACAGTGAAATGCTGAATACAACAGCTGTAGTAGACCTAACAGTGAAATGCTGAATACAACAGCTGTAGACCTAACAGTGAAATGCTGAATACAACAGCTGTAGACCTAACAGTGAAATGCTTACATACGAGCCCTTAAGCAACAATGCAGTTTTAAAAAATACGGATAAGACTAATAAATAAAAGTAACACGTAATTAAAGAGACAAACAAAAACACAATCGGTTGGGGGCATGTAAAATGTCTGCCTTCTTCTCCAGTGACATCTTACCATATTCTTACCCTGTGTTGGATAACACTAACTCTGGGCAGTAACTACTCTGTGAGATACATTACTGAGAGACGCTCTTACATTTGTTTTCTTGTGGAGTAAATTAATTATAAGTTGTTTTTGAACTTTACTTGACTCAATTAACATTTCCCATTTTGGGTCCTCATGGAATGAATTTAATTATTTTATTTATTATTTTACTGTGGGAACTATCATGATTTGTAAAAGAGCAGTTGTAGTTGTAATTCCACACATGTATACACACACATACACACACACATATACACACACACTCACTCACTCACACACACACACACACACACACTGTTATGGTGAGTGAATGAGGACCCAAAAGCGAACTAACTTAAACAGAGCTTCTTTAATAACCAAACATAGGTAGGCTCAGATAGACCGGCAGATTCCGACAGGACAAGGTTACAGCAAACATGACGATAGTCTGGCTCAGGCATGAAACACAACAAACAAGAATCCGACAAGGACAGGAACAGAAACAGAGAGAGATATAGGGACCTAATCAGAGGGAAAAAGGGAACAGGTGGGAAACGGGGTGAATGGGTAGTTAGAGGAGACAAGGAACAGCTGGGGGAAAGCGGGGGAGAAAAGGTAACCTAACAACGACCAGCAGAGGGAGACAGGGTGAAGGGAAAGGACAGAGACAAGACACAACATGACAGTACATGACAGTACCCCCCCACTCACCGAGCGCCTCCTGGCGCACTCGAGGAGGAAACCTGGCGGCAACGGAGGAAATCCTCGATCAGCGCACGGTCCAGCACGTCCCGAGAGGGAACCCAACTCCTCTCCTCAGGACCGTACCCCTCCCAATCTACGAGGTACTGGTGACCACGGCCCCGAGGACGCATGTCCAAAATTCTACGGACCCTGTAGATGGGTGCGCCCTCGACAAGGATGGGGGGGGGGGGGGGGAAGACGAGCGGGGGCGCGAAGGACGGGCTTGATGCAGGAGACATGGAAGACCGGGTGGACGCGACGAAGGTATCGCGGAAGAAGAAGTCGAACTGCGACAGGATTAATGACCCGAGAAATACGGAACGGACCAATGAACCGCGGGGTCAACTTGCGAGAAGCCGTCTTAAGGGGAAGGTTCTGAGTGGAGAGCCAAACTCTCTGACCGCGACAATATCTAGGACTCTTAGTTCTACGCTTATTAGCAGCCCTCACAGTCTGCGTCCTATAACGGCAAAGTGCAGACCTGACCCTCTTCCAGGTGCGCTCGCAACGTTGGACAAAAGCCTGAGCGGAGGGGACGCTGGACTCGGCGAACTGAGATGAGAACAGCGGAGGCTGGTACCCGAGGCTACTCTGAAAAGGAGATAGCCCGGTCGCAGACGAAGGAAGCGAGTTGTGGGCGTATTCTGCCCAGGGGAGCTGTTCTGACCAAGACGCAGGGTTACGAAAAGAAAGACTGCGTAAGATGCGACCAATAGTCTGATTGGCCCGTTCTGCTTGACCGTTAGACTGGGGGTGAAAGCCGGAAGAGAGGCTGACGGAAGCCCCAATCAAACGGCAAAACTCCCTCCAAAATTGAGACGTGAATTGCGGACCTCTGTCCGAAACGACGTCTGACGGAAGGCCATGAATTCTGAAAACATTCTCGATGATGATTTGTGCCGTCTCTTTAGCAGAAGGAAGCTTAGCAAGGGGAATGAAATGAGCCGCCTTAGAGAACCTATCGACAACCGTAAGAATAACAGTCTTCCCCGCTGACGAAGGCAGTCCGGTGACAAAATCTAAGGCGATGTGAGACCACGGTCGAGAGGGAATAGGAAGCGGCCTGAGACGGCCGGCAGGAGGAGAGTTACCGGACTTAGTCTGCGCGCAGACCGAACAAGCAGCCACGAAACGACGCGTGTCATGCTCCCGGGTGGGCCACCAAAAACGCTGGCGAATGGAAGCAAGCGTACCACGAACGCCAGGGTGGCCGGCTAACTTGGCAGAGTGAGCCCACTGAAGAACGGCCAGATGAGTAGGAACGGGAACGAAAAGAAGGTTCCTAGGACAAGCGCGCGGCGACGGAGTGTGAGTGAGCGCTTGTTTTACCTGCCTCTCAATTCCCCAGACAGTCAACCCGACAACACGCCCCTCAGGGAGAATCCCCTCGGGGTCAGTGGAGGCTACTGAAGAACTGAAGAGACGAGACAAAGCATCAGGCTTGGTGTTCTTAGAGCCCGGACGATAAGAAATCACGAACTCGAAACGAGCGAAAAACAGCGCCCAACGCGCCTGACGCGCATTAAGTCGTTTGGCAGAACGGATGTACTCAAGGTTCCTATGGTCAGTCCAAACGACAAAAGGAACGGTCGCCCCCTCCAACCACTGTCGCCATTCGCCTAGGGCTAACCGGATGGCGAGCAGTTCGCGGTTACCCACATCATAGTTACGTTCCGACGGCGACAGGCGATGAGAAAAATACGCGCATGGGTGGACCTTGTCGTCAGAGAGGGAGCGCTGAGAAAGGATGGCTCCCACGCCCACCTCTGACGCGTCAACCTCGACAACGAATTGTCTAGAGACGTCAGGTGTAACAAGGATAGGAGCGGATGTAAAACGATTCTTGAGGAGATCAAAAGCTCCCTGGGCGGAAACGGACCACTTAAAGCACGTCTTGACAGAAGTAAGGGCTGTGAGAGGAGCTGCCACCTGACCGAAATTACGGATGAAACGACGATAGAAGTTTGCGAAGCCGAGAAAGCGCTGCAGCTCGACGCGTGACTTAGGGACGGGCCAATCAATGACAGCTTGGACCTTAGCGGGATCCATCTTAATGCCTTCAGCGTAAATAACAGAACCGAGAAATGTGACGGAGGAGGCATGAAAAGAGCACTTCTCAGCCTTCACAAAAAGACAATTCTCTAAAAGGCGCTGGAGGACACGTCGAACGTGCTGAACATGAATCTGGAGTGACGGTGAAAAAATCAGGATATCGTCAAGGTAAACGAAAACAAAGATGTTCAGCATGTCTCTCAGGACATCATTGACTAATGCCTGAAAGACAGCTGGAGCGTTAGCGAGGCCGAAAGGAAGAACCCGGTATTCAAAGTGCCCTAACGGAGTGTTAAACGCCGTCTTCCACTCGTCCCCCTCCCTGATGCGCACGAGATGGTAAGCGTTACGAAGGTCCAACTTAGTGAAAAACCTGGCTCCCTGCAGGATCTCGAAGGCTGAAGACATAAGAGGAAGCGGATAACGATTCTTCACTGTTATGTCATTCAGCCCTCGATAATCTATGCAGGGGCGCAGAGACCCGTCCTTCTTCTTGACAAAAAAAAACCCCGCTCCGGCGGGAGAGGAGGAGGGGACTATGGTACCGGCGTCAAGAGCTACAGACAAATAATCTTCGAGAGCCTTACGTTCGGGAGCCGACAGAGAGTATAGTCTACCCCGGGGGGGGGGTGGTTCCCGGAAGGAGATCAATACTACAATCATACGACCGGTGTGGAGGAAGAGAGGTGGCCCTGGACCGACTGAACACCGTGCGCAGATCGTGATATTCCTCCGGCACCCCTGTCAAATCACCAGGCTCCTCCTGTGAAGAAGAGACAGAGGAAACAGGAGGGATAGCAGACATTAAACATTTCACATGACAAGAGACGTTCCAGGAGAGGATAGAATTACTAGACCAATTAATGGAAGGATTATGACAAACTAGCCAGGGATGGCCCAAAACAACAGGTGTAAAAGGTGAACGAAAAATTAAAAAAGAAATGGTTTCACTATGATTACCAGAAACAGTGAGGGTTAAAGGTAGCGTCTCACGCTGAATCCTGGGGAGAGGACTACCATCCAGGGCGAACAAGGCCGTGGGCTCCTTTAACTGTCTGAGAGGAATGTCATGTTCCCGAGCCCAGGTCTCGTCCATAAAACAGCCCTCCGCCCCAGAGTCTATTAAGGCACTGCAGGAAGCTGACGAACCGGTCCAGCGTAGATGGACCGACAAGGTAGTGCAGGATCTTGAAGGATTGACAGGAGTAGTAGCGCTCACCAGTAGCCCTCCGCTTACTGACGAGCTCTGGCCTTTTACTGGACATGAAGTGACAAAATGACCAGCGGAACCGCAATAGAGACAGAGGCGGTTGGTGATTCTCCGTTCCCTCTCCTTAGTCGAGATGCGGATACCTCCCAGCTGCATGGGCTCAGCACCCGAGCCGGCAGAGGAAGATGGTAGTGATGCAGAGAGGGAGGCGACGGAGAGCGCGAGCTCCTTTCCACGAGCTCGGTGATGAAGATCAACCCGTCGCTCAATGCGAATAGCGAGTTCAATCAAGGAATCCACGCTGGAAGGAACCTCCCGGGAGAGAATCTCATCCTTTACCTCTGCGCGGAAACCCTCCAGAAGACGAGCGAGCAAGGCCGGCTCGTTCCAGCCACTGGAGACAGCAAGAGTGCGAAACTCAATAGAGTAGTCTGTTATGGATCGATTGCCTTGACATAGGGAAGACAGGGCCCTGGAAGCCTCCTCCCCAAAAACAGATCGATCAAAAACCCGTATCATCTCCTTCTTAAAGTCTTGATACTGGTTAGTACACTCAGCCCTTGCCTCCCAGATTGCCGTGCCCCACTCACGAGCCCGTCCAATAAGGAGAGATATGACGTAGGCGACACGAGCAGTGCTCCTGGAGTAAGTGTTGGGCTGGAGAGAAAACACAATATCACACTGGGTGAGGAACGAGCGGCATTCAGTGGGCTCCCCAGAGTAACACGGCGGGTTATTGATTCTGGGCTCCGGAGATTCGAAAGCCCTGGAAGTGGCCGGTGGATCGAGGCGGAGATGGTGAACCTGTTCTGTGAGGTTGGAGACTTGGGTGGCCAGGGTCTCAACGGCATGTCGAGCAGCAGACACTTCCTGCTCGTGTCTGCCTAGCATCGCTCCCTGGATCCCGACGGCTGAGTGGAGAGGATCCGAAGTCGCTGGGTCCATTCTTGGTCGGATTCTTCTGTTATGGTGAGTGAATGAGGACCCAAAAGCGAACTAACTTAAACAGAGCTTCTTTAATAACCAAACATAGGTAGGCTCAGATAGACCGGCAGATTCCGACAGGACAGGACAAGGTTACAGCAAACATGACGATAGTCTGGCTCAGGCATGAAACACAACAAACAAGAATCCGACAAGGACAGGAACAGAAACAGAGAGAGATATAGGGACCTAATCAGAGGGAAAAAGGGAACAGGTGGGAAACGGGGTGAATGGGTAGTTAGAGGAGACAAGGAACAGCTGGGGGAAAGCGGGGGAGAAAAGGTAACCTAACAACGACCAGCAGAGGGAGACAGGGTGAAGGGAAAGGACAGAGACAAGACACAACATGACAGTACATGACACACACACACACACACACACACACACACACACACACACACACACACACACTCACACATTCAATGCTACAGAGACACCCAAGTTGAAGTAGATAACATACTCCGAACCAAAACAAGTTACTTACCTAGACAAATATAAAGAGATTTACAAGATATCACGTAACATTACCACTAAGAATTGGACAGCCTCTAAAGACAGAAACAATAACGTATTGAAAGGAACTGAGGGGTTCCCTAGTGAGTCATGAGGGAGGAAATTATTATGTATTTCAATGGAGCTGCCTGGGATCAGTGTCCTGCTATAGTCAGACACAGACAGACTTACATTCAACACCCAGGTGTGTGTGTGTGTGTGTGTGTGTGTGTGTGTGTGTGTGTGTGTGTGTGTGTGTGTGTGTGTGTGTGTGTGTGTGTGTGTGTGTGTGTGTGTGTGAATAATGTTCTTCCTTCATGACTAGACAGCTTTGTTAACATTTGAAATTGACATAAAAATAGTGCTATGCTCATATTGATTGATATGTCAGTGCTTTCCAACCATGTTCCTGGAGAGCTACCCTCCTGTAGGTTTTCACTCCTACCCCAGTTATAGCTAACCTGATTCAGTTGATCAACCAGCTACAGTAGCTATTAGAATCAGGCAGCTCTCCAGAAACAGGGTTGGAAACCCCTGATGTGATAGGGGGAACAGGATAACAACAGCAGAAACAAGTGTACTAATAATCTGCACTCAAAAAAAGGAGCTAGTTCAATATAAGGTACACTCATTACTGCACGTTGAAATGTAGGTGAGGACAATGTGCTGACAGGAGGCCATTAGCATGTTTTGGGGCATGGTCTAAAATATGTTGTATTTGTGCCAACCATAAGTGGAAGTGTTTTAATAGTTTAACTGGTTTTGTGTTGATGAAGGTTGAGCACCTGATTTGTCCACTCCCAGTTCTACCATCTTTGTATGAGATTGTGATGACTGTTAAGAGATTACTATACATTTTCCAGAAACTTGGAAGTTCATGTTTATATTTCAATAAATCACAGTAAATCACAGTTTCAAAAAAATCACAGTAACTTAGTGTAACTTACTGAAGCTATCTCTGTCACACTCACACTGATGGTGTGGTGGGAAGGTCCGTTTGCTGTCAACCAATTGTGCTGACAACAAAGTAGTTGCTATCTTGTAATCACAAAAGTTCAGTGAAAGTACTGGCAGTTTAATGCAAGTAAGTTAATTGCAATAACTGGCTATTAGGTTACTGTGAATTTTACATTAACTTACTGACAGCTTGTTGCCAGTTAGGTAACACAAAATTCACAGCAACTTCCAGGCAACTATTAAGTTCCTGTAAAATGGACAATTACCTCTTAACAGTTCAAGTCTTTATTGTCACATGCTTTTACAAAGATGGCAGAACTGACAGTGTTAAAAGAGGTGCCCAACCTTTGACAACATAACTATCAACCACTTAAACTATTACAACCCTTCCACTGACGGTTGGCACAAATACACACAATTCAGTCACTTGTTGTTGTTTACCTTACTTTCATTTTAACCAGTAGGCTGTAGTGTACCGTACAATTACAGGAACGTTTTAGCAGTGTAGCATTTCATGGCATGAAGGAAAATATGATGTAGAGGGACAGGATGGTTCTTCACAATCATCACAGCAGTAAAGAACCCTTCTTGATATGCAAATAAAAAAATGGTTACCCATGTTACCCACGCCCCTGACAAAGAACCCCTGACAAAGAACCCCTGACAAAGAACCCCTCAAGAACCTTTTAGAGTATTTTCTATGACAACGACAGCACCTTAAGTCTCCTTGTCTCACAACCTGAGGCTGTCAAACTGTGTAAAAAGCTGTCGGCTAATGTATCTGTGACAGGCACACCTACACAAACATGCACACACACATACATACACGCACACATACATACACGCAAACAAACACATACACACACATACACACATGCACACGCGTGCGCGCACACACACACACACACACACATACAGATAATAAGACAGCGATTTACTTAGCGATGAATTATTCAGTGATCATCACGGTGGCTTATTTCTCAGAGCTGTCAGAGTGAAACAGCTTCCTAAATGGAACTACAGTCTCTATAAAGTGCACTACTTTTGACCACAGAGAATGGCTTTGGTCAAAAGTAGTGCACATTGTAGTGAACAGGCCATTTGGGACACACACACACAAAAGACAGCACCTGAGAAGAAGGCCTTTGATTCAGAGGACTTATCATTACTACATGGTCAGTGGTGAACACTTTAGTGTTACATGAAGCCAACCTCACATTGCCTCAGTCTGAATACAGGGCATACTGTATGTACAGTATTACATGAAGCCAACCTCACATTGCTTCAGTCTGAATACAGGGCATACTGTATGTACGGTATTACATGAAGCCAACCTCACATTGCCTCAGTCTGAATACAGGGCATACTGTATGTACGGTATTACATGAAGCCAACCTCACATTGCTGCAGTCTGAATACAGGGCATACTGTATGTACGGTATTACATGAAGCCAACCTCACATTGCCTCAGTCTGAATACAGGGCATACTGTATGTACGGTATTACATGAAGCCAACCTCACATTGCCTCAGTCTGAATACAGGGCATACTGTATGTACGGTATTACATGAAGCCAACCTCACATTGCCTCAGTCTGAATACAGGGCATACTGTATGTACGGTATTACATGAAGACAACCTCACATTGCCTCAGTCTGAATACAGGGCATACTGTATGTACGGTATTACATGAAGCCAACCTCACATTGCCTCAGTCTGAATACAGGGCATACTGTATGTACGGTATTACATACATGAAGCCAACCTCACATTGCCTCAGTCTGAATACAGGGCATACTGTATGTACAGTTTTACATGAAGCCAACCTCACATTGCCTAGGTCTGAATACAGGGCATACTGTATGTACGGTATTACATGAAGACAACCTCACATTGCCTCAGTCTGAATACAGGGCATACTGTATGTACGGTATTACATGAAGCCAACCTCACATTGCCTCAGTCTGAATACAGGGCATGCCGTATGTACAGTATTGTGGGCTTAGGGTTGGGCTCAAATCCATTTCAACTCAGGAAGCACACTGACGTTCCTATTCTAATTCCAATTCTCCTCAATTGTTTTCAATTTAGAAAATGTGGAATTTGGTTTACTTTCTCAATTGACTGGAGTTGAAATGGAGTTGAGCCCAACCCTGTGATCTTCAGTACAGTAGACATATTGTTAGATATTGAAGGGGGGATGTGAATGTGGAAAACGGAGGCCAGTTACAGGGAGTGGGCTGTAAATTAGATTTGGGATGTTGAATATCCAGTCCATGTCCATAGTCACGACCTAGAAACAAAATACAATGTCCAAAACACGTCCTTAAAAAAAACAACATTTCAGATCTCCTTCAGTTTTGATGTCTAAGCACACGATCTACTGGACTATTATGGTTTTAACTAGTCGCTGCCTGATGCTATGAAAACACATTGCTGCACTGCAAATAAAAAGAGTGCTCTCACCTAACCCCTCAGTCAGGTCACTGCAGTCTTTTGACTAACACGCAAGGTCTGTAGGCGACTTACCAAGGCTGTGTCTCAAATGGGGCCCTATTCCTTTTACAGTGCGCTGCTATTTACCAAGGCACACAGGGGCCTGGTCAAACGTAGTGCTCTACATAGGGAATAGGGTGCCATTAAATCAAACCAAAAATGACCTTTATTTTGACAGTGAGTCATGCTGAGAGCAAGGTCTCTTTTTCAGAAAGATGAACAGAAATCTACACATCAAAACATCAAAACATCAGAACATCATGAAAAGCAGAACAGAGATAGAAAACACAATCACAGAAAAACAAACACATTCTTGGAATGTAGCCAAGGTCTATCGGGCCAGCGCTCGCCCGCCGATAGCTCGCTATATGATTTCACTTTGACGTCAAGCTCTCTTTAACCTTGAGTCAGAGGATTTCCTTGGTCTGCTTAGACAGACATGTCATCTGTGTGTTAGCATTGGACCAGCCTGAGGTCTGCCTAAAGGGCAAACATGGCTTAGAAGGGATCTGTACTTAGCCACCACCATACTGATAGGGGACTGAGGTTAGAGAGAGGGAAGGAAGGGAGAGTGGGAGAGAGGGAGGGAGGAAGGGTGAGTGGGAAAGTGGGGGAGAAAGACAGAAAGAGAGAGAGAGGGGAGAGACAGAGAGAGGAGGGGGGGGGGTTGGCAGACGTCCTGGATGGTTGGCACTTGGCCTCGTCGCATGTCACTGGAGAGATACCCTCAGTTGGGTTTTTAATCTTTTCATAAAGCTTTGCAAAGTGTGTGTGTGTGTGTGCGTTGGTGTGTGTGTGTGAGTGTGAGTATGAGTGTGTGTGGCTGGAGTCTCCCAAAACACCTTAAGGTCTTCATTCTGGCTCTGGCACTGTATAATATCCATGTGGGCCTGCTTCGGGTCACTCCGGATGTTTCCAACTGGCTGCCTGAGGAAGTGAGAGATTTTAATACTTTAAAGGGGTAATCCGGGATTGGTACATTCATTTGAGTAAATGTTAAATTAAGGATATATAGCCATTGATTCTTGAAGAATGCAACTTCCATACACTGGTTACATTTCTCCAGCCCCATCGCTCAGCTGTTTACCCCAAAGAGTGGCTGGGTCAGAATGTTGTTGTTCTTTGAATACTGGATTTCCCCTTTAATACCTTAATACTGCAGTTACAGCTTCATCCATGCCAAGCAACTCTGCTAGGGGACCTCAATCTGCAAGAGATCAGCAATGTTTTTAATGATCTGGACTGGGGACTTGGTTTGGTGGAGGGATGAAAAACATGTCATTTTCTCTTCAGACATCAACACTGTTATTGAAGTGACAGATACTAAAAATACATCGCAAACGGAACCCTATTCCATTTATAGAGCACTACTTTTGACCAGGGCCCCTTAGGGGAATAGGGTGCCATTTTGGGACCGATGCTGAGTCCGTCAAATTAGTATGGATGACAATGTCAGGCAGCCCTGTGCTGAGACTGATTAGTAATCCCTGACTGTCTCTTCCCCCAATGCAAACACAAAAGCAAAATTGGCAGTTGAACAGTATTTCCATTTGATGGAGTTCACAGCGTTCCCCTGGAGTACTACATGACATTACTCTAATGTGGACATTATGTTCAGTTAGACCTCTATGGAGAAAGAGAGAACTGGAGTTGTTTTGTGGTCAAGTCAATGATGTTAGGCCCTGTCCAGAAATAACCCCTAGCCCCTAGGCAGTAGCCACTTGTCCCGGGAGAGGGGACTGGAGTTGTCTAGTGGTCAAGACATTGTGTTAGGTTAGGCACTGTCTAGAACCAACCTCTAGCCCCTAGGCACTACCTCCTCAACACTTGTGTAGATCTGAAAGAATTTGATAGGTCTACGCAATATGGCTAGCCTATCAGAGGGCAAGGTGGAGCTTGTGCTAGAGCAGACAGCTCTTGTTCTGTCGTTTTGGGATCGTAAGAACACACTATTGTGATGGCAGGATCCAAAATGTTCTATTTAATATTATAAACTTGGGGGTTTGAGCCCTGAATGCTGATTGGCTGACAGCTGTGGTATATCTGACCGTATACCATGGGTATGACAAAACATTTATTTTTACTGCTCTAATTACGTTGGTAACCAGTTTATAATAGCAATAAGGCACCTCGGGGGTTTGTGGTATATGGCCAATATACCACTGCTAAGGGCTGTATCCAGGCACTAAGAACAGGCCTTAGCCGTGGTATATTGGCCCTTGTGCCTTATTGCTTTATGCCTTATTGCTTACTAATATAATGTGTGATATCACGTTCAGTACACAATACGATTTTAAATCCAAAGGTCTTTATAATATGCCTCAATCCTTTAAACTGAATACATTTCTGTAGAGACAAACTTCCCAAACCTTGAAATATGTGTTCACAATCCACAGTGCCAGGTTCAACTGAAATGTTAGCTCCCACATGGCATTAGAATCTTTCCAGATGTACAATTGCTTGAGATAAACAATTAGTTCCTCACACGCAACAGCTGTGCAACTAGAGATCGTTGAATCAATGTCTGCATTCCAAAAGGCACTCTATTCCCTACATAGGGCACTATATAAGGAATAGAGTGGAATTTGGGATGCAGGAGCTGTCCACGGTCCCTATACCTCCTCCTGTCAGGGAGCTGTCCACGGTCCCTATACCTCCTCATATCAGGGAGCTGGCCATGGTCCTTATACCTCCACATAATAAGGAACTGTCCATGGTCCCTATACCTCCTGTCAGGGAGCTGTCCATGGTCCCTATACCTCCACATAATAAGGAGCTGTCCATGGTCCCTATACCTCCTCCTATCAGGGAGCTGTCCATGCACCCTGTACCACCTCCTGTTAGGGAGCTGTCCATGGTCCCTATACCTCCTGTCAGGGAGCTGTCCATGGTCCCTATACCTCCACATAATAAGGAGCTGTCCATGGTCCCTATACCTCCTCCTATCAGGGAGCTGTCCATGGTCCCTGTACCTCCTCCTGTTAGGGAGCTGTCCATGGTCCCTTTACCTCCTCCTGTCAGGGAGCTGTCCATGGGCCCTGTACCTCCTCCTGTTAGGGAGCTGTCCATGGTCCCTATACCTCCTCATGTCAGGGAGCTGTCCATGGTCCCTATACCTCCTCCTATCAGGGAGCTGTCCATGGTCCCTGTACCACCTCATGTTAGGGAGCTGTCCATGGTCCCTTTACCTCTTCCTGTCAGGGAGCTGTCCATGGTCCCTTTTACCTCCCCCTGTTAGGGAGCTGTCCATGGTCCCTGTACCTCCACTTAATAAGGAGCTGTCCATGGTCCCTATACCTCTCCCTGTTAGGGAGCTGTGCATGGTTCTGGACATAGTATTACCTACTAGAATTCTAGGAGTAATTTAATAGAATCTCAATGGTTCCAAACACATTTTTTGTTGTTGCAGCTGTGGTTGTGAGCATATTGCTGCAAATGTGTCTTCTGTCTGTGGTGCTGAATATGTACTAATGGGTACTGCTGCAGCTGTGGCTGGTATGAAGCAGGTAGATAGATGATCGTGGTGCTGTGGCTGGTATGAAGCAGGTAGATGGCCGTGGTGCTGTGGCTGGTATGAAGCAGGTAGATAGATGATCATGGTGCTGCAGCTGTGGCTGGTATGAAGCAGGTAGATAGATGATCATGTTGCTGCAGCTGTGGCAGGTATGAAGCAGGTAGATAGATGATCATGGTGCTGCAGCTGTGGCTGGTATGAAGCTGGTAGATAGATGATCATGGTGCTGCAGCTGTGGATGGTATGAAGCAGGTAGATGACCGTGGTGCTGCAGCTGTGGCTGGTATGAAGCAGGTAGATAGATGATCATGGTGCTGCAGCTGTGGCTGGTATGAAGCAAGTAGATGATCGTGGTGCTGCAGCTGTAGGATCGTTACTATCTGGGCAAAGTCAAAACCCCACCTATTTCTATAATTTATCTTCTTAAAATCTGATTTTAAAACTAACTCTAACCTTAACCACACATCTACAATTAAATGAAGACTAAAAGGCACATTTTTGTTTTCCTACATTTTTATGATATAGCCCGTTATGGAACCAAGCTGTGGGGGCTGCTGTAGCAAGGGCTGCCGTCCATGGTGCTGAAGAGGCTGGGGTCTGATGCCACAGCTGTGGCTTGTATACGAGCTGCTGTCCATGGTGCTGAAGGGGCTAGGGTCTGCTGCCACAGCTGTGGCTTGTATAGGGGTTGCTGTCCATGCTCTTGCACAGCAGGTAGTCTGTACTGGTGCCTTGTCAGAGGTTGCTGTCCATGGTGTTGCAGTGCTGAAACCCCCAGGGGTCATGTCCAGGGTGGTGCTGAAGGGACAGCTCCCAGCTGTGTCTCTGCGGGCTGGCATACACTCTCATGGCACCACAGTCAATACATCATCATTCCGTTTTTTTGCTATTGCTAAATAGACCTAGGGATATGATTATATTTTGAGAGCACAGAGACGAGCACAGTATAGCTCATAAACACAGGGACTCATAGCATAGCATTCATCCATTACATATAATCCATATATTTTATCCATATATATATATTATGGATCATATATATATATATATATATATAATCCATAGCCATAGCTTTGGATATTGCATCTACTGCAGCCTGTCATGAGGATCGGATCATATAAATGAACTCACAATGCACTGAGAGAGACAGCTTCGACCAGACACACAGTGTCCACCCTCTCGACTCCCAGCAGGCAGGCAGCGCAAATGTGCATCACAAACCCTTTTAGAGACGGTTCGCTGCTCCTCAACCCCATAACAGACAAAGTGTGTCATACCCGTGCCCCGGTGCCCGGTCATAATCTAGTAGTGGAGGCATCTGCTTTATTAAACTAGCTGCCATCTCAACTGTCAAGCGTCTTTATATAATATAGAATCCACAAACTCATCTCTGGACCTCGCCAGTTCCAACGCATATTTTTTTATTGTTCCCTTCTAATCAGGGACTAATTTAGACCTGGCTACCAGGTGTGTGCAATTAATTATCAGGTAGGAAAAACAGCAGGCTCCGGACCTCGTAGGGTAAGAATATGTAGAATCGCCCGCGGGCAATGATGGATTCGATAACCGTCGAGCGCTTTAGCAAGCAGCAAGAAGTAACCTAACAGATGTAGCTTAATTGCGTGCGCAATATTTCGACAAATTGTATGTTGGCCAGGAACATTACGAGCACTAACTGCGCAAAAACACTTACAACGCTCCCCAAGTTAGTCCACTTAGCTGAAGTCAGTGGATCTATTTAATGGTATACGAACGCGCGTAACGGATCTTTAGGTAGCCTAACTCACTCCTCACTCAACCTATACTATCTGACGACAAGGAGCATGGTGCTAAACCATTGACATGCCAGACAGTAACATAACCCTTTGAATGTGTGTGGGGGATGCCCTCCATGATCGTTTCACTTTTTAGCTCAGTCAACCTTCATGTCCGCCCTTGAAGCAAACTCTCCAGTTGCCTGTTCCAGTCTCCGGCGCTTTTCGAAACGACTGTTCAGCGGACTGTACAACTAACCAACCACATACGCTCTTATGCCTGCGTTTAACCATTCAGATGTTCGGGTATGACTTCCACAGTAATAACCACTGAACCAATTCTCATCCTTTGTATGGTTATAGACTCAGAGGAAACAGTACATGTTTGATGTATGTTTGGTCATTATTATCAAATTTCCTCTTGTTCCATTAGGACTAAGAACTTAGAGTTGCACACTTTACAGATACAATGCATTTATGCGTGTGTAAAAACAAAGCGAGCTGATATTGTCTCTGTTACGATCAATTCGGTTTATTTATTTGGCAATGAACTTGTATTATGGTTGAACAAAAGTAAAAATGTTAAGAAAACAAAGTTATACCATTAACTTAGTAGACTCAATTAGATATATTCTTACCTCGAAGCATATTACCAAAATATTAACTTAAGTGAAAAGTTTGCCATATTTAGGTCAACGTCGAAAAAAACGACTTTTCTGAAGTCCCCGCCATACAACATTTAGAACGGATGAAGTGGTATAGCTTGACTAAACTGCTCAACAATACCCCCCAAATCATTCGATGAACGTAAACATGCATACCTAATAGTGTTTTGACCTAAATACAAGAAACAACTACATACACGGTCGTGAAGAGGAGGGAGGATATGTTCTGTAGGCTACTTTGCATAAGAACAGAAGAAGACACTAATTACTACAGACAGAGGCGAGTTTCAGACATTGTCTCAAAACAGCACACAAAACACCTGCCACATCAGCAAAAAAAAGTAGAAGAAATCTATAAAAAAATCTGAAAATATCCTTGTTTCAAAATCATAAGGAGGGTAATTCCACTATCCGCTTATAATGTCCCATGATGATAGAATATGAGTTTTTTTTATTGTCCTGCGCGCGCCAGCTCATCCGTCTTTGCAGCCAAAATACCCCAATATTCCAAAAACGAATGGTAAACCCCAACCCCGACGGTTCGTCAGGAGCAGTAGTAGTCTGTCTGTCTGGGCAGTGGGCACAAAACCTCGGGTCCAAGTCCAAGGGAACATCCCTATGCTCTGAATTAAGGGAAGGCTATGTAAGAGTGTCAGAGGGTGGGGGTGGGAAAGTGGTATACCAGACGCAGCAAGAAAACGTCCATACGTGCTTTATCTTAGTGGCTGTGACGTGATATTGCAGCCCCAGTCCTAAGCAGGGTGAGCGAGCAGAGCGGTTTCTATCTCTCCTCCATACTTACTCAGTATTCAAACATCCGTCCGCTAAGGATTTTTTTGGACTACTTGCTGCCTCGTATTGATAGGCTAATATATCTGGAGAAAAGACACGAAGGGACCCGTCGACGATCCATAGAGGTATACCTTCACGGTAATTTGGTAGATTTTTGTCCCCCCAATTATTCTACTATTCCTCTATTGGGCTGTCGCGAGTTGTTTCGCTTCTCACTGGGTCCGTTTTAATGGAAAAAAGCGACGCGGAGGAGATGATCCAGACGGGAGTCTAACGCATTTTTTTTTGCCCATTGACGATCATCTTGTTGCATTGGACTTCTATTGTGGGCTATGGGAAGTATCGATTCGCACGGAGACAGCACATTTTGCTCTTCATAAAGGATGTGGTCAAGTATTTTGGAAAAATAGCCATAGCTTCCGGAGTGTAAGGTAATTTTGGGGATAATATTAATTGCATTATTATTATTATTATTATTATTATTAGTATGCTATTATGATTTTATGGCTGTAGACAGATAAAGCAGCCAGGCATTCAGATAATACCAACAGATTCCACGCCAGCTAGGCTACTGCAACGATCTCTGTTTAACCGATATAGCCTCGTCTGAAAGTTGAAATATTCCATCTCGATCAACATTTCTGTGGCTGCAGCATTGTATCTCTGTTTCGAATGAATAGGCTCTAACATGCGTCGAGGGATTCCAACCATGGGACGGACACACACAGACTACACTGGGTTGGAATAAGTTAACAGATGTATTTCTGTGCGCCTTTTATCAAAGAATGGGCAAAAATCTGGTTTTAGCGCCGTCTATGTGTCAGTGAATTGGGATTGAGTTGATATTTCATCATATTCATATCGCTTTGCAAAACAGGAGGAAAAACAACTTTAATTTGAGAGTAAAATAAGCGGATGTTTTTGCATCCTCTACCAAATTGTAATCCTCGATAAGCGCTCAAACCATGTCCGTTCAGCAAAAGGACTTCTGTTTTCAGAGAACGGCATGTACCCTATGAATCTTATAAACAGTGATAATGCAAGAATGATCTATCCATTAGTGAGAATATTTGCAGATAAATGGCATTTAGGTACTATATGAACAGGTCCCAAACCAAAAGACAACATTCTGTCCATTTGGCAGCACAATATGCCATTATATTATATCGCATTCTTTGTCATTTTATCATGCATAACCTATACTAATGTCCTCAAATTAGGTTTATAGTCCTCAATGTTTGAAATCTTACTATTCTCATGTTCTCAGAATAATATTCTATAGACTTAATTCCACCGCCTACTCACACACCACTGTGACACTGCTCACAGCTGCAATGCCTGCAGGATTAATACAATCAGGACATCGCATGCATTCTCTCGCTCTCTCTCCCTCACACCCTCTCTCCTTCTCTCGCGACTCGATACGTGATCCAGATCTGTCTATTAGTAGATGGAAGAACGTTACAGGTATCATTAGCTGCCTATAAGGGAGGAGGATAAAGCCCATGTTAGTTATGTTAAGGAAATCGGGACTGGGGTCACGATGCTGTATTTGTGTCAATGTGTGGGTTGGTTAATCTCCCACTGAGTCTTTATATGAAATTAGTGTATAATGGACTTCCAAACCAGTTCTTAGTCCACTATTGAATTGAGGAAAGATACAGGTTGGATGGATGGGCGTGTAACATAGCCTACAGCATATCACGCAGTATGGTCTTGGATTCGGAAATAAATAAAATAAAATAGACACAGAATCAAAACCCTTTTTGGCAGGGACTTGGAATACACCGAAGACATAATCCAGTTCATTATTCTCATCGAAATTAATATTGATGGTTTAAAGCCCCTCTCCGCGATGCTTAATGGAGAACATAGTTGCGCAAAATGAGCTCACTTCCAATAAAATACCACATGCAGCCTATATGTCCCTCTCAGAGCAATATGATAACTGTTCACAATCACACACCTCTCTTTCTTTGTGACGGACACACACATATGAACACGCGAGCCCCATCACGTTGGAAATATTACAAAGATGGACGGTTCCCTAGTTCTGCCAATCGGTCCAATTAATTACAACTCAATAACGACTGACACGAGTTTCATTGATCCCTTATGCGGACTTCCCCAAATCAAGCGACCATAGCAACCACAAGGTGGCAGTGTTTGTCCAAAGTTTTATCTTTCTTGCAAAAGGCAACAAGGGAGAGGAGCAGGATACTGCCCGCCGTAATGTAACAGTGGAACAGGAATGATGAGGGTTGGTCAGGTGTTTTCCAAGGCGGAAAAGGTTGAGGCCTCACTATGAACTAAACGTTGGTATAATCAGATCACTCTGTATTAGGCCTACACAGGTTCATGTTGTTTACTGTTACTAACTGTGTCTTTAAGAGTCCTTGGTGTCATTTTTACATCTCTCCCCCTTGCAGGCCAAATGACATAGGATGAAGGCGATTCGTAACCAGTTGATTTATATATTTTCCACCTATCTCCTGGTTATGTTTGGATTAACTGGTGCACAAGACTACTGGTGTTCCACTTTGGTCAAGGGGGTCATATATGGATCTTACTCAGTGACTGAGATGTTTCCCAAGAACTACACAAATTGCACATGGACGTTGGAGAACCCTGACCCTACCAAATACAGCATCTACCTTAAACTATACAAACGAGACTTGAGCTGCTCCGAGTTCTCTTTGCTTGCTTATCAATTCGATCACTACTCGCACGAGAAGATCAATGAATTGCTGAAAAACAACGAGTCTATAGTGTACCTGTGTGATTCCAAGAATATGTATATATTTTTGCAGTATGACAAGAATTTTGTGCAGCTACGGAGGGTTTTCCCTTACGATTATAACGGATTGCAGAAGACGGACGAAGAGGAGAAGTCTGTGGTGGAATTCTTGGTCTTGAACAAGGCGAGCCCCAGTCAATTTGGATGTCAGGTGCTGTGCACGTGGCTGGAAAACTGCCTGAAATCGGAGAAAGGAACTGTGGAATCATGTGGAATAGTGTATACGAAATGCACCTGTCCCCAGCACCTAGGCGACGGAGAATCAGAAAGTATGCTTTTGCTTAACAACGTGGTTTTGCCTTTAAATCCCCAAACGGAGGGATGCCTGACTCCACAAATCCGTGCTGGGCAGGTGTGCAACATCAGTGCAGAGGTTAAACGACCAGCAAAGGAGGGTGAGTAACCAGCCCCAAACATGCTGTATGTCTAACATACTGCAGTTATACTACAGTTCAATGAGCATTGTTTGAATGTATGCATATATAGATGAGCCAGCTGGGAGTTTGAGTCAGCCTAGCTCTGGTCCAGGGCGTTAGTGCTTATTCTTCTACTAACCAAACATCCCTTGGTAGTGGAACGGACAATAACAACTTGGGCCAGAGCTAGAGTCAACTGTGCACGTCAATAGCCTCTTTTAACCCCTCTCTACCCCCCTACCTGTATAGTGCATGTCTGTCTACAGAGTTGGGTTGTGGGCCGTGAAACAAAAAACACACACAGCTGACCTCACAATGCAATGCATCCCTAGACCAAAGCTACAAGAGGAGCGGGTGTTGTACATGAGATACGCCTGGTCCATATTCCTCCACAGCCCAGCCCACCATCATGTATGCTGCTCATCTCTAATATACAATTATATTGCAATTATTGGTTGATAATGACCAGTGGTTTTCAGGCATTGGTGATGTTTATCATCACCAATGACTATGGTAGTGTTTTCTCATTCCCAGGACCATGGAGAGAGGAGCTGTGATGGTGTAGCAACTACATATTCACACTGAAGGAAATAAGAGAGCCATCCATAAATATCTAGTCTTTTAACCCCATTGTAGATTACATCTCTCATTAGGATAGAACTACAGCAACACTGAAGCACTCAAAACCAATCCAACGTTCGGTTTAGCAGTTGTTCATTAAAATGAGTCTATTTAGTGTTTACAGACCTCCACAATACTTATTAAAGGGATGATTGGAATATGCCTTTAAATTAGAACAGGAGATAGACTACGGAGTCAACGCATAGTCTTGACACAACAGAATACTATAGTCTAGAATAGTGAATACTGGGATACTGGATATATTCAAAAATATTCTATAATACTGGTCTTTATTACAGAACACTGGAATACTGGATATATTCTAGAATATTCTATAATACTGGTCTATAGTACAGAACACTGGAATACTGGATATATTCTAGAATATTCTAGAATACTGGTCTATAGTACAGAACACTGGAATACTGGATATATTCTGGATCATTCCAGCATACTGATCCAGAATACATAACACTGCATCAGAAACTCCCAAACATGGAAATCAGAATGAATAGAATGGGCTTGGAAGCTCTAACCCTGGCAATTGACTTGTAAACTCATGGGCACACTCACAATGGCTGCCTGGTATTATGATGCAATCATTTCCATGTTTTTTTGGAATGTTCTATCAACTGATGCTGGATTGCCATGGTAATGTAGAATGTTCATTCAAACGATGTTAAATGATGTGGCTCATGTAATGTAATGTATTTTTTGTAATGTCAGTTGAGTTGACTCAACAAATCACAGTACAGATTGAAGGTTACACTTTCTGCTTTTACTTCCTGGCATGGGCACACTCAAAAACCCACCAATTATGTCACCATTGACTTGAATGGAGACACCCTTTCTATTCATTGTTATTTCTATGCTCCCAAAACCATTCTCTCAGATTCTAGTCTGTTCTTGGTCCTGTTTATACAGTATACGGTGTTAGACTTTCAACATTACTCCAAAAATATTGCACACCCGCCCGTGCCTGACTAGGCCTTTGTTTTGGAATATAGCTAACGTAATACCAAGCTCTCTTCCCTTGCTTTGTAAATGATGAATAATCTCTCCCCCAGATGCCTGGGTTGCAGATGACCAGATTTCTTCAGCTTTTCATTTGTTGTCAAGGGTTCGACAGAAAACTAAGAAGTGGTATTTTTTTACTGTTCTTTGTCCCACAACCACACAGTATCTATCTGCATCGGCCTGTCACCATCTCAGCTTACGCTGGCAAGTGTGACAAATGCCTTTAATTGCTTCCGGAGGATTCCATCCTTTTTCTTCAAATACCCCATGAAACTGTCACCATGTAGTGAAATCCCACACACTCACTGTTTGCTAGTTTATTCTACGTCGTATTAGTAACTCAGACACACAGATAGAGACAGAATAAAGACACACACACAGGCACGCACGCACGCACACACACACACACACACAGCCCACACACTCACAGAGACACAGACAGACAACAGACAGACAGACAGACCCCCCCCCCCCCCCCCTCACACACACAGCCCACACACACACACACAGACTGATTTTAGAGTATCTGTTGCATAATAAATACATGTATCAAGTCTGAATGTTTAGGAGCCACTTCAAAAGAGTGTTGTGATGACTCAACCAAATCCTGTATATGTGGAGAGGAGAGATAAGAGCACAGAGGTGTGGTGGCAGATTTACAATGTGTGTGTGTGTGTGTGTGTGAGGTGTGGTGACAGATTCAGAGGGAGACACATTAAAGAGGGAGTCATTCCGGCACAGTGATCCAAGCAGAATGAATCACACATTACACTTTGAAAAAACACACAACAGAAAATAATGAACCAATGTTATAGGAGCGATCCCCCTTTGGAAACAGTCACAGATGGAACCACGCGTCAAATAATACAACCCCTGGGGAACAATTAGCAGCTTTCTGATCAAACAGAAAGTAGAACCGTAGAACCTTACATAGAATGACTGAATGGAGTTCAGTTGAGTTCAGCTGGTTTCTGGTTCTCCCTGGTTCTTCTTGGTTCTCCACTCCTCATCACACAGAACATAGATCACAGAACATGGAACATAGAACCTCACAATAACTGCATGGAGTTCAGTTGAGTCTAGCTGGTCCGTCTCTGGTTTTTCCTGGTTCTCCACTCCTGATCACACAGAACATAGAACGACTGCATGGAGTTTAGTTGAGTCTAGCTGGTCCGTCTCTGGTTTTTCCTGGTTCTCCACTCCTGATCACACAGAACATAGAACGACTGCATGGAGTTTAGTTGAGTCTAGCTGGTCCGTCTCTGGTTTTTCCTGGTTCTCCACTCCTGATCACACAGAACATAGAACGACTGCATGGAGTTTAGTTGAGTCTAGCTGGTCCGTCTCTGGTTTTTCCTGGTTCTCCACTCCTGATCACACAGAACATAGAACGACTGCATGGAGTTTAGTTGAGTTGAGCCGGTCTCTGTGATTCTCCCCCTTGGCCTTTGCTCCCGTGCACATAGAAAACGGAGCATTTTGTGCCGCCTGGCTGGCAGAAAGGATTGCTTTGAGTGTATGCAAATGAGATGTTCCGTTTCTTTCTATGTTTGTAAAACATTAGTGAGTATAGAAGGTCCTTGTCATTGACCATGGGACCACGTGACATTGTAGGAACTGGGTATTGTTGTTGGAGTAGAAGGCTGTATTGGTGTGTAGGTGGTCGTAGGGATATCATAGGGGATTAGGTCATGATGTATATTAGATATTCGTAGGGATATCATAGGGGATTAGGTCATGATGTATATTAGATATTCGTAGGGATATCATAGGGGATTAGGTCATGATATATATTCGATGGTTGTAGGGTTATCATAGGGGATTAGGTCATGATGTATATTAGATATTCATAGGGATATCATAGGTCATGATATATATTAGATGGTTGTAGGATTATCATAGGGGATTAGGTCATGATGTATATTAGATATTCATAGGGATATCATAGGTTATGATGTATATTAGATATTCGTAGGGATATCATAGGGGATTAGGTCATGATATATATTAGATGGTTGTAGGGATATCATAGGGGATTAGGTCATGATATATATTAGATATTCGTAGGGTTATCATAGGGGATTAGGTCATGATGTATATTAGATATTCGTAGGGATATCATAGGGGATTAGGTCATGATATATATTAGATATTCGTAGGGATATCATAGGGGATTAGGTCATGATATATATTAGATATTCGTAGGGATATCATAGGGGATTAGGTCATGATGAATATTAGATATTCGTTGGGATATCATAGGGGATTAGGTCATGATATATATTAGATATTCGTAGGGATTTCATAGGGGATTAGGTCATGATATATATTATAGCCACATTCATTGCCGTCCATCGTTAGCTGTGCACCATATTCTGATTTTAAAAACATCTCAAATACTAGATTATGAGCGTAGCCTTATTAAACATGGAGAGCCAAGTAATGTTTCTAACGTGTCTGCTCTATAACTTCAATCTCTATCCTGTGTTGTTGTCAACGGTGGACATGTGTAATAAAAAATGGGATGAAGTATGTGTATCTCAAGGGTGACAAAACTATTGAGAAGAGCTGTGTCACGGTGGACGACATCACCCCACATCGTCCTAATGTGTCCATGGAGTCAGATCTCTTCTCCAAACGCAGCATTTGACATTGTTCTATCAACATGTTAATAACGGTTTAAAAGCAAAAGCTTCTTTTTTTATTAAGATTTTCTTCTAGCATCTATTTATAGTTCAGCAGGGTTGGTGTGTGTTTTTCCTGGGTGTGTGTCTTTCCTGGGTGTGTGTTTGAGTGTGTTTATGTGTGTATTTGTGTGTTCGTTTGTATGTGTGTGTGTGTGTGTGCTCGCGCTTGTGTGTGGTAGAGAGAGGTTGAATTTAATTCCATTTTTATCTGGATAACCACTGGGTTTAAAAGAGTACATAGTCTATATCCTAAATGGCACCCTATTCCCTATATAGTGCACTACTTTTGACCAGAGGACATAGGGTATCCCATAGGAAATCGGGTGTCATGTGGGACACAGCCCGAGTCTCCTGTGGCAGCAAAACAGTGTTAAGTAGTGGGTGTGCGTGTGTGTGTGTGTGTGTGTGTTTGTGTGTGTGTGTGTGTGTGTGTGTGTGTGCAGCAACACAAACTGGGGGTTCTTTCCTGCTCCTGATGAGCAGAGGTTAACCTCTGACCCGGCATGGCAGAGGTTGACCCGGCATGGCAGAGGTTGACCCGGCATGGCAGAGGTTGACCCGGTATGGCAGAGGTTGTCTGCCTCTCAAATGGTCCCGTATCCACTATGTAGTGCACTACTTTTGACCTGAGCGCTATGGGAATCCCTATGGGCCCTGGTCAAATGTAGTGCACTACACTATATTGGGAATATGGTTCCATTTGGGATGCAAACCCTGTCTGGGTAACCTGTTTTATTTATTTAACCTTTATTTAACTAGGCAAGTCAGTCACAAATAAATTCTTATTTACAATGACGGCCAACCAGAATGCAGAAGGCCTCCTGCGGGGACGGGTGCTGGGATTAAAAATAACAATACAGGACGAAACACACATCACGACAAAAAAAGACAACACACTGCATAAAGAGAGACAACACACGGCATAAAGAGAGACAACACACTGTATAAAGAGAGACAACACACTGCATAAAGAGAGACAACACACTGCATAAAGAGAGACAACACACTGCATAAAGAGAGACAACACACTGTATAAAGAGAGACAACACACTGCATAAAGAGAGACAACACACTGCATAAAGAGAGACAACACACGGCATAAAGAGAGACAACACACTGCATAAAGAGAGACAACACACTGCATAAAGAGAGACAACACATTGTATAAAGAGAGATAACACACTGTATAGAGACAACACACTGCATAAAGAGAGACAACACACTGCATAAAGAGAGACAACACACTGCATAAAGAGAGACAACACACTGCATAAAGAGAGACAACACACTGCATAAAGAGAGATAACACACTGCATAGAGAGACAACACACTGCATAAAGAAAGACAACACACTGTATAAAGAGAGACAACACACTGCATAAAGAGAGATAACACACTGCATAAAGAGAGACAACACACTGCATAAAGAGAGACAACACACTGCATAAAGAGAGACAACACACTGCATAAAGAGAGATAACACACGGCATAAAGAGAGACAACACACTGCATAAAGAGAGACAACACACTGCATAAAGAGAGACAACACATTGTATAAAGAGAGATAACACACTGTATAGAGACAACACACTGCATAAAGAGAGACAACACACTGCATAAAGAGAGACAACACACTGCATAAAGAGAGACAACACACTGCATAAAGAGAGACAACACACTGCATAAAGAGAGATAACACACTGCATAGAGAGACAACAAACTGCATAAAGAAAGACAACACACTGTATAAAGAGAGACAACACACTGCATAAAGAGAGATAACACACTGCATAAAGAGAGACAACACACTGCATAAAGAGAGACAACACACTGCATAAAGAGAGATAACACACTGTATAAAGAGAGACAACACATTGTATAAAGAGAGACAACACACTGTATAAAGAGAGATAACACACTGTATAAAGAGAGACAACACACTGTATAAAGAGAGATAACACACTGTATAGAGACAACACACTGCATAAAGAGAGATAACACACTGTATAGAGACAACACACTGCATAAAGAGAGATAACACACTGTATAGAGACAACACACGGCATAAAGAGAGATAACACACTGTATAAAGACAACACACTGCATAAAGAGAGATAACACACTGTATAAAGAGAGATAACACACTGTATAAAGAGAGACAACACACTGCATAAAGAGAGATAACACACTGTATAAAGAGAGACAACACACTGTATAAAGAGAGATAACACACTGTATAGAGACAACACACTGCATAAAGAGAGACAACACACTGCATAAAGAGAGACAACACACTGCATAAAGAGAGATAACACACTGCATAGAGAGAGACAACACACGGCATAAAAAGAGACAACACACTGCATAAAGAGAGACAACACACTGCATAGAGAGATAACACACTGCATAAAGAGAGACAACACACTGCATAAAGAGAGACAACACACTGCATAAAGAGAGATAACACACTGCATAAAGAGAGACAACACACTGTATAAAGAGAGATAACACACTGCATAGAGAGACAACACACTGCATAAAGAGAGACAACACACTGCATATAGAGAGACAACACACTGCATAAAGAGAGACAACACACTGCATATAGAGAGACAACACACTGCATATAGAGAGACAACACACTGCATATAGAGAGATAACACACTGCATAGAGAGATAACACACTGCATAAAGAGAGACAACACACTGCATATAGAGAGACAACACACTGCATAAAGAGAGACAACACACTGCATAAAGAGAGATAACACACTGCATAAAGAGAGACAACACACTGCATAAAGAGAGATGACACACTGCATAAAGAGAGACAACACACTGCATAAAGAGAGACAACACACTGCATAAAGAGAGACAACACACTGCATAAAGAGAGATAACACACTGCATAGAGAGACAACACACTGCATAAAGAGAGACAACACACTGTATAAAGAGAGACAACACACTGCATAAAGAGAGATAACACACTGCATAAAGAGAGACAACACACTGCATAAAGAGAGACAACACACTGCATAAAGAGAGATAACACACTGCATAAAGAGAAATTCAATATCAGAGGTGGTTAGTTTAGGCCCAAGATGAATCCAAGCTAGACCTCGATGCAGAATAACCTAATGCTTTGGGGATGTTAATTGTGATGGTGCTGAAGACAATAAGAACATATTATATACGTACATTAGTTGATTAAAACATTACTGCAGTGTTAATTTGTTGATTCATATCTACTCTTTCCACATTAATGGTGAATGATTGTTGCTTGTACAGCAGAATCAGTTGTGGAGGTAAATGTTATTGCATGACATTGCTGTCTGTCCACAACAGATAAGGATGCTTATTTTTAACTATGAGGTTACCTGTTTTTTTGAATGGTAGATGCTCTCATGACATGAATTATCCAAGCAGAATGCTTTAATGGTGATAATTCTACATACTATTGACAACAATTAAAACTATATACAGATGTAGGTTCTTAATTTGAGCCAGTTTGCTACAGCAGGCAAATAATCCTGCAGCAACAAGAAATATGTATTATTACGTAGATTGTAATCAATGGACATTTTGGTAGGGGTTGATACATTTTTTAAAAGGAAAATCAAGTCTGAAATGTCAAAGTGGAAATTGCAACCTCAGAAGCCCTTTAATAACTCAAATACACCTCAAATACACCAGAAGTGTATTCATTTGATTTGACTACAATATGATTTGAAGTTGTACATTTCCTGCATTGCAGAAAAGTTATCCTGCAACAAGGTGATCAAATTAAGATCCACACACAAACAAATATAACAAAATATGCTGTATCTTCCTGAACACATCTTCAGGAAACAATAAACCAACTTAAATAATGTTAAATGATAATGTCGTCAAAGTTGGACTTTTGATAAAGTTCAAGAAGTTGGAAACATAAACTGTAATTTATATTCTTATCCAGCTTATATGAGTAATTTGGGTGTAAATGTCTAGTGAAGCGTGTACTGTACAGTCTGTCATGTGTTTTCTGGCATGTTGTCCAGGACAGCAGCTGTGTTGTTCTGTACAGTCTGTCATGTGTTTTCTGGCATGTTGTCCAGGACAGCAGCTGTGTTGTACTGTACAGTCTGTCATGTGTTTTCTGGCATGTTGTCCAGGACAGCAGCTGTGTTGTACTGTACAGTCTGTCATGTGTTTTCTGGCATGTTGTCCAGGACAGCAGCTGTGTTGTACTGTACAGTCTGTCATGTGTTTTCTGGCATGTTGTCCAGGACAGCAGCTGTGTTGTACTGTACAGTCTGTCATGTGTTTTCTGGCATGTTGTCCAGGACAGCAGCTGTGTTGTACTGTACAGTCTGTCATGTGTTTTCTGGCATGTTGTCCAGGACAGCAGCTGTGTTGTTCTGTACAGTCTGTCATGTGTTTTCTGGCATGTTGTCCAGGACAGCAGCTGTGTTGTTCTGTACAGTCTGTCATGTGTTTTCTGGCATGTTGTCCAGGACAGCAGCTGTGTTGTTCTGTGAAGTCTGTTGATGACGAGCCCATGGCGTTAGACGGACTCTGTCTTTGCTCTTTTTGTCTCACTGAGAATCTGCCATAGCTACAGTATAGTATTCATGTCTTCTGCATAGCCCTCATGTCAGTAGGGTTAAGAGCTTTTCGCACTACTGAGCCGAACCAAGCCGAGCCAAACGAGGCTGTACTGAGCTGGCTTGGTTACACAGCTACCATAGTTTCTGGAATCCTGCTGAAAGGACAATGTGAAATAAGAAATTCCAGCCAATACAGTCTGGTTTCACACACTATTCTGAAACGTGTATTAGTGGCTAGAGCCAGCCCTCTCTAGAGTTAGACAAACAACTTGGCACCCTATTCCCTATCTAGTGCACTACTTTTGACCCCTATTTAGTGCACTATGTTTGACCAGTCCCCATAGGGCTCCAGTCAAATGTAGTGCACCGTATAAGGGATTGGGTGACATTTGGGATGCAACCCAGGGTTTGATCTCTCCAGGATAGCAACCAGGTCCCGCTGTCTGCCTTCACTCTTCCTTCTCTGTCACTTCTTCCACTGCAGGCATATTTGACACTGAAATAAAAAGCTCAAAATCAACCCCGGAGTCTAAATTGTGCCACTTAAATTTCTGGCTGCTGCAACTGCACCAGAGGATCAACATCTTGAGGCATTGTCTCATTATTACATGGCTGGGCTCATTTAACTAGCATTGCCACCGTTGGCCATCAGACGTTATTGCTTGCGTCCCAAATGGCACCCTATACCCGAAGTAGTGTACTTCTTGACCACAGTGAGCCCCATAGGATTGCGTGCTGCTTTCGACTTCAATAATTGGCGTCTTAAGTGCCCCTATTGTGTGAGAGAATTGACGTGTCGTTCTGTACTCGGAGGGCGAATGGAAGGCTGAATAGCTTAGGATATACAATACAAGGTCACCAGCAAACCAAGAGGCTTCTGATACAGCAATAACATGTTTAGCATGTGACAACATAATTATGTTATTTTTTGGTTCTGAATTAGAGGATTTATAATAACCAGATTAGAGTGAGGAGGGAGAAGGAAGGAGAGAGATGGAGAGAAGAAAGGGAGCGAGAGAGAGAGAGAGGGGGAGAGAGAGAGGTTGCGAGAGAAAGGCAGGGAGAGAGAGAGAGGGAGAGAGTGAGAGAAGGGGAAGAAGAGAGAGAGAGATAGAGGGGGAGAGAGAGGGAGGGAGGGAAAGAAGAAAGGGAGGAACAACGAAACGGTTACAAGTAGGTAAAAAGACGTCTGGAATATCCAGAGGTAACCTTCCACCACACCTCTGTCACTAAAAGTAAAAACACACTTCAGCTTTAAAAACACTGTGCAGCTTTAAAAACACACTTCAGCTTTAAAAACACAGTGCAGCTTTAAAAACACTGTGCAGCTTTAAAAACACTGTGCAGCTTTAAAAACACACTTCAGCTTTAAAAACACAGTGCAGCTTTAAAAACACAGTGCAGCTTTAAAAACACTGTGCAGCTTTAAAAACACTGTGCAGCTTTAAAAACACTGTGCAGCTTTAAAAACACAGTGGCTCTTTAAAAACACAGTGGCGCTTTAAAAACACTGTGCAGCTTTAAAAACACTGTGCCGCTTTAAAAACACAGTGCAGCTTTAAAAACACAGTGCAGCTTTAAAAACACAGTGCAGCTTTAAAAACACTGTGCAGCTTTAAAAACACTGTGCAGCTTTAAAAACACTGTGCTGCTTAAAAAAACACTGTGCAGCTTTAAAAACACTGTGCAGCTTTAAAAAACACTGTGCAGCTTTAAAAACACTGTGCTGCTTAAAAAAACACTGTGCAGCTTTAAAAACACTGTGCAGCTTTAAAAAACACAGTGCAGCTTTAAAACACAGTGCTGCTTTAAAAAACACTGTGCAGCTTTAAAAACACTGTGCAGCTTTAAAAACACAGAAAGCTTTAGAAGGAGAGCACTGCTTTACAAACACAGTGCAGCTTTAGAAGGAGAGCACTGCTTTAAAAACACAGTGGAGCTTTAGAAGGAGAGCACTGCTTTATAAACACAGTGCAGCTTTAGAAGGGGAGTGCAGTAGTACATCTTTTGTTGTGACTTCATATCTCTCCTAGTTTGAATTAAAAGACTGGTGATTGGTTGTGAACTACCATTCTCATTAATTCCAGCACAATGTGAGATCCAGTTTATAATACTAGACTGTACAGAGAGAACCCTATAAATCCATTGCCAGATAGTTATGTTTTATGGTTTCTGACTAAGCTGAGCTACTGTACAGCGCCGTGTGTAAAATGGCAGTGGGGAGTTTTATTGGCAAATGAAGTGTGTGAGGGAGGCAGCGCTCTAATGCACTGTCACCTGCCAAAGTCCTGAGCTGCTCGTGTCCCAAATGGCACCTATTCCCTTTATAGTGCACTACTATTGACCAGGGCCCATAGACCAGGACCATAGGGCTCTGGTCAAAAGTTGTTCACTATATAGGCAGTAGGGCGCCATTTGGGCTGCGTTCAGTGAGCTGAGCACTGCAGCAGTCTCCCTCAGCCTCCGTCTCAGCAGCGCATAGTGAGGCCTTTTATTCACTTTGGATCTCAGTCAAGTCACTCAGTAGTCCCACTGCATTATGCTCACCCCTATTGTTCAGTACACTTGGAGGCCATTTTACTTTCAAATCACTGGAGGAGGGAAGAAGAGGAAGGGCAGGCAGCTCAACAGGACCTGAATTCATTTGTTTTAGCCTCATAATGTCAGTTATGAGGACATGTTGATTGGTGCTTGGTATGTCTTTCACTTGTCAATGTACATGTTCACATAATCACTTCTATTCCAGACAGAAGCATATTCTATCTAGTCGGTTTCTCTCTCCACAGCAGTGGTGGGAAAAGTATCCAGTTGTCATAATTGAGTAATAATAAAGAAACCTCAATAGAAAATGACTCACGTAAAAGTGAAAGTCATCTGGTAAAATAGTAATTGAGTAAAAGTCTAAACGGATTTGGTTTAAATATACTTAAATATCAAAAGTAAAATTTAAATCATTTCAAATTCCTTATATTGTGCAAACCAGACGATACAGTTGTATAGTTTTTTAAATGTACAGATAGCCAGGGTCACACTCCAACACCCAGACATCATTTACAAATGAAGCATTAGTGAGTCTGCCAAATCAGATGCAGGATGAAGGACCAGGGATGTTCTCTTGATAAGTGTGTGAATTGGACCATGCTCCTGTCCTCAAAATGTAAAGAATACTTTTGGGTGTCAGGGAAAATGTATGGAGTAAATTGTACATTATTTTCTTTAGGAATGTAGTGAAGTAAAAGTAAAAGTTGCAAAAATAGAAATAGTAAAGTAGAGTACAGATACCCCATAAACGACTTGTAGTACTTTGAAGTGTTTTTACTGAGTTACTTTACCCCACTGCTCCACGGTGCTGGTTGTGGCAAGATCCACACATCTTATTGTGTCAGACATGTCAAAGTTGACACACTATACACATGATTTGTTTTGATTTGCACTGGCACTATGCTAATGTCTCCACACGACAAGCTTTCCACATGACAGGACGTGAGTGAATACTCTCTGAGGCGTGAGACAGTTGTCCAGTGCTTGATAGCCAAGCAACAGTTCAGGCAGTCACAAAAGGCTTACAGGCAAACCTCCCACATTCTAAAGGAGGGAGATGGAATCTTCCACATTCTAAAGGAGAGAGATGGAACCTCCACATTCTAAAGGAGAGAGATGGAACCTCCACATTCTAAAGGAGAGAGATGGAACCTCCACATTCTAAAGGAGAGAGATGGAACCTCCACATTCTAAAGGAGAGAGATGGAACCTCCACATTCTAAAGGAGAGAGATGGAACCTCCACATTCTAAAGGAGAGAGATGGAACCTCCACATTCTAAAGGAGGGAGATGAAACCGTCCACATTCTAAAGGAGAGAGATGGAACCTTCCACATTCTAAAGGAGTGAGATGGAACCTCCACATTCTAAAGGAGAGAGATGGAACCTCCCACATTCTAAAGGAGAGAGATGGAACCTTCCCCATCGTAATAAAATGTTTTGTGCTCTTTTTGACTGGAAATGTGCCATTAAAATATGATTTTACCAGGAGCTCTCTAAAACGTGACCTTCTCCATAGCATGCTCAGTGTCACCCGATCCTTCCACATTCTAAAGGAATAGAATTCCATTCATGTCATTTGGCTCATCTGTGTTTCCTGATTAAAGGAAAGACTCACCCATTTTTATGTTCTGTTGTTTTTGGCGTATCTCTGAGCGATGTTCTGTTGTTTTTTGGGGTATCTCTGAGCAGCATCATTTAACAGGACCTATTGAGTTGAAACAGTAATTGATTCTTGCCATATATGAGCCCTTGGTTGTAAAGAGTTATTATTATGAACATGGCTGATAATAGTCACTCACTGCCTCTCAGATCCCTGTCTTTCAGCTAATGACGTTAAATTAGTGAGTGAGTTCGGCTCGTAATTGTACAGTTTTCCTCCATTTTGTTACAAACAAGGATTACTGGTAACTGGTATCTCTTGGACTTGAAGTTCTAGAAAAAGCATATTCTTTCAAATGTGAGAACTAAGCTATTTTGTAATAGCTAATTTAGAATATTCTTCTATTTTGTAATAGCTAATTTAGAATATTCTTCTATTTTGTAATAGCTAATTTAGAATATTCTTCTATTTTGTAATAGCTAATTTAGAATATTATTCTATTTTGTAATAGCTAATTTAGAATATTCTTCTATTTTGTAATAGCTAATTTAGAATATTATTCTATTTTGTAATAGCTAATTTAGAATATTCTTCTATTTTGTAATAGCTCATTTAGAATATTCTTCTATTTTGTAATAGCTAATTTAGAATATTATTCTATTTTGTAATAGCTAATTTAGAATATTCTTCTATTTTGTAATAGCTCATTTAGAATATTCTTCTATTTTGTAATAGCTAATTTAGAATATTCTTCCATTTAGTTTAAAACAACCATGGATGACTGGTATCTCTTTGGAACTTGTTTCATACAGGATCTAAAAAATGTTTTATTTGTTTTAATTTTACCCCCTTTTCTCCCCAATTTCGTGGTATCCAATTGTTAGTAGTTACTATCTTGTCTCATCGCTACATCTCCCGTACGGACTCGGGAGAGACGAAGGTCGAAAGCCATGCGTCCTCCGAAACACAACCCTACCATGCCGCACTGCTTCTTTAACATAGCGTGCATCCAACCCGGAAGCCAGCTGCACCAATGTGTCGGAGGAAACACCGTGCCCCGAGCAACCTGGTCAGCGTGCACTGCGCCCGGCCCGCCACAGGAGTCGCTAGTGCGCAATGAGACAAGGATATCCCTACCGGCCAAACCCTCCCTAACTCGGACGACGCTAGGCCAATTGTGTGTCGCCCCATGGCCCCCCCGGTCGCGTCCGGCTGCGACAGAGCCTGGGCGCAAACCCAGAGTCTCTGGTGGCACAGCTAGCGCTGCGATGCAGTGCCCTAGACCACTGTGCCTCCCGGGAGGCCCCCGTATCTAACATTTTAAAGTGGAAATTACAAACTTTAGAATACTTTTTTCAAGCCTTGAATACACTACAATTAGCATTTCCTGCTGCACAGGAAAATTCTCTGTGACAACAGACTGATCAAACCAATCTATCAGATCTGCGAAGGTGTTACATTGTGAAGCATGTAGCCATATCTTTTCCTAGGATTTATTTCAGCTGTTGTATACGGGTTGTGTACATTCAGCCATGGACACCTGTCATCTCTTTGGACTTGACTTTATACAGTATGTTAAGGCATATCTACACCAGCTATTCCTTTATGCAGTATCACTATATTAGGCATGTCCTTTCAGTTATTATGTATGGTTGACCTAGGTTGAGAGCGAGGCGGCAAGCTGTCAAGACTAGCTGCTCATTATGACAGACCTTGCTGACCCAGTCTCACTCTGTAAATGGCATGTGGGTAAGAGCTGGAGATGCTACTTTACCGATACATACAATTATCTTTATGAATAAGATAATAACTTAACTGTGAAAGTTAGGATATTTTGTGGTATTTTTCCATTTATGCATGATGCATGATGACAGCACAGTTCATAGTGTTGTAATGCGAGTTGGACAAACACCGAGGTACTAGTTAAATACCTTTATGTTGATGGAAATGTTCACATCTGCCTGTAAAATGGTTCTCTCGTATGTCCCATGAATAGATCATTGTAAGGTTTATGACAGTTTGCCATGTATATGTGTCACCACACTAGTTGTAAAAACACACTTTTAAAGAATACCTTCTTCGTGTCTATGGGAATAGCCCTGTCTGCCTGAAAGATGCTTCTCTCACATGCAGTATTGCATGACCTTGAATAGAGAATGCTACGCAGTACGTACTGTACACGCCCGTGCGTTACATCATCTGAATGAACGTGTAGGTAATGTTTCACAGTAAATCCTCTACTGGGATTATGATGCAGCTCCTCCTCTACTACCAGACAATGCCTAAAAAACATCCCATGGGATTTAATAATGAAATTACCTTTTGTGATGTTTTCTATAATATAAAGTAGTCCTCATGACTGAAACTGCTCGTGGTGCATTGGGCACTTTGGTAAACATGTTTTGGCACCGCCACCAGATGCCATTTGTTTTCATAGAATGTGATTGGAGGTTGGATTATATCCAGACAGCACATATTTGGACTTCTCAGGAAAACAGTTGCACATAGCTTCTTAGCCTTTTTTTTTTCAAATGATTTTTCCTCATCTTAAAATTGGATTTTAACTACCTGAATAAAAATAAATAGACCCCCAACCTTGCTGTTATTGCTGTGTAAACTCAGCTAATCTGATTCAAATAATTACACTGTGCTTCTGTAATTGTCTTGTGACTGAAAAACATGAACAATACCAATATTCTTCTGTCAAACCCACGGCCTTTGTGAGATATCTACTGTTGGCTCTATCCTAAATAGCATTATAATAGGTGTACAATAACAGAATCCTCATCACATATAATGTGGTTTCATTGACTAAAGCATATCTACAGTGAACCTTTCATTTCCGAAGCAGTTTGAAGTACCGGCTCCTTGGAAGTTAACCCACAGATCGAGTTCAAATATTTATTCCTATGCACAGATTATTATTTCTTGCAAACTTATTCATGTTCTTAATTCTAATTCTAAAGGGAGAGGGAGAGGGTTTCCATTGCACCGATTGGAAACGCACTCTGCATTATTTAAGAAATGATGATAAATTCATCACTAATATCCGTATACCATTATCTATATGAAATGCAAGTAATGAGGTATTTTTACATTCCCTGAGGTCCTTAATGCCAATGTCTCTCCTGGGCGGCCACTAAGTCTACCAAACTCAGTCCATTAGAAGTCCATTATACAGTTCAGTACATTACACAGCTCAGTCCATTATACAGCCTTCACAATTCCATATCGCATTCGCTTACATTTGGCTAATTGGCCACTTCTCAACAGTGTGCAGGTGGCTTATCTTTATGGTTATCCTGGTTTTAAACCTTCACGCCTGTAAATGACAACATGTTGTATTAAGGACTGTGAAAGAATGCAGACGGCCACCCGAGAAGGCCTCCTGTTTCAACTCTGAAATGAGAAGGTATAGCCTTGGTTTACCAACCAGCTGGACTCCAAAAGGAGGGGCACACCTTCATCGGGGGTGTATGGTGGAGTTTGACATTTATACATCATTTGTAACATTGTACATACTCTCCCTTCCTAACAGTCTTTGTTTGTTGATATTGCTTTCTTGTCCCATTAACATCCGTGTGTGTGTGAGTAGGATGTGACCCCTACTGACAGCATCATTACCCAGTGATTCTAGCTACTGCTGTTGCACCGTGTCATCAGCATAACAACTATGCTTGTGGATGAGGAAGGATCTGTTTTCGTGTCTTTGTGTGTGTGTGTGTGTGTGTGTGTGTGTGTGTGTGTGTGTGTGTGTGTGTGTGTGTGTGTGTGTGTGTGTGTGCGAGCGTACATGGATTAATGTATATGTCTGTATCTCTGTGATGTCACAGTTTGCGAAATCTTTCCTCTCTGAGTTGAGTATAAACACTAAGCAGACCTAAGCTAAATCAGTCTCTTTCCTCTCTGACTTGAGTATAATCACTAAGCAGACCTAAGCTAAATCAGTCTCCTCTCTGAGTTGAGTATAATCACTAAGCAGACCTAAGCCAAATCAGTCTCCTCTCTGAGTTGAGTATAAACACTAAGCAGACCTAAGCTAAATCAGTCTCTTTCCTCTCTGAGTTGAGTATAAACACTAAGCAGACCTAAGCTAAATCAGTCTCTTTCCTCTCTGAGTTGAGTATAAACACTAAGCAGACCTAAGCTAAATCAGTCTCCTCTCTGAGTTGAGTATAATCACTAAGCAGACCTAAGCTAAATCAGTCTCCTCTCTGAGTTGAGTATAATCACTAAGCAGACCTAAGCTAAATCAGTCTCCTCTCTGAGTTGAGTATAAACACTAAGCAGACCTCCTAAATCAAAGGAAGGACCACTGCTGTGGTTGCTCTTGTTTTCTTTGACTTCAAAAAGGTTGTGATATGAATACGGACGTCGGCAGTAATGAGTCTCTGTAGATCAAGAAGAAGTTTCCGTCTCCTTTTTATACAAACTGTTTGTTTTTTATTGCCAGGATATGCATAATGCAATACTTACCATCAATTCAGCTTCCCTGCTGCTGCTGCTGGTGTTGTTTATAAAGACATACAGTACACCCCGTCTTGGGAAAAAAGGATCGATGAGTAGAAACAATTTTCCACCCATTATTCACAAAGCCTTAGTATTTTCGTTAGACAGAGTAAAGTGGAATTATGGTAGAGTTTTGGTGTCAGTATGGTTCCTTAGTAGTGTATTCCATTGGATGGATATACTGTAGTAAGTTCTGCAGTATGAATAGATTTAGTAAAATCCATTAAACCTCGAGCCAGCTTCAGTGTGTTGGCCTTAACATACACTACCTGTTAGATACTGCTGCACTGTCGGATCTAGAAGCAATAGCATTTTGCTACACTCGCAATAACACCTGCTGACCATGTGTATGTGACCAATAACATTTGATTTGATTTGAGAGCCTTCAGAAAGTATTCATACCCCTTGATTCATTCCACATTTTGTTGTGTTATAGACTGAATTCGAAATGAATTCAATAAAGTTCAATAAAATGTAAAAACATACAATATAATGACAAAGTAAGAACTGTAACGATTCTCTTCTTGTGAAGTAGAGGCGGACCAAAGCGCAGCGTGGTGGTTGTTCATTGTATTTATTGACGACACTATACATGAACAAACTAACGGAAAAAAACAAGAAACGTGAGAACTCAAAACAGCCCTGTCTGGTGCAAACACAAAAACAGGAACAATCACCCACAAACACACAGTGAAACCCAGGCTACCTAAATATGGTTCCCAATCAGAGACAATGACGAACACCTGCCTCTGATTGAGAACCATATCAGGCCGAACATAGAACTAGACCAAAACATAGAAAAACAAACATAGACTGCCCACCCAACTCACGCCCTGACCATACTAAATAAATACAAAAACAAAGGAAATAGAGGTCAGAACGTGACAGTACCCCCCCCCAAAGGTGCGGACTCCGGCCGCAAAACCTTGACCTATAGGGGAGGGTCTGGGTGGGCGTCTGTCCGCGGTGGCGGCTCTGGCGCGGGACGCGGACCCCACTTCGCCATTGTCTCAGTCCGCCTTATTGTCCGCCTCCGTGGCTTACTCACCATGCCCACCCCTCTCAATGACCCCACTGGACAGAGGGGCTGCTTGGGACAGAGGGGCAGCTTCTCGGGACAGAGGGACAGCTGCTCGGGACAGAGGGACAGCTGCTCGGGACAGAGGGACAGCTGCTCGGGACAGAGGGACAGCTGCTCGGGACAGAGGGACAGCTGCTCCGGGCGGAGGGGCTCTAGCGGCCCCTGGCTGACTGACGGCACTGGCGGCCCCTGGCTGACTGGCGGCCCCTGGCTGACTGGCGGCACTGGCGGCCCCTGGCTGACTGGCGGCGCTGGGCTGACTGGCGGCACTGGTGGCCCCTGGTTGACTGGCGGCACTGGCGGCCCCTGGCTGACTGGCGGCACTGGCGGCCCCTGGCTGACTGGCGGCACTGGCGGCCCCTGGCTGACTGGCGGCACTGGCGGCCCCTGGCTGACTGGCGGCACTGGCGGCCCCTGGCAGACGGGCGGCACTGGCGGCCCCTGGCAGACGGGCGGCACTGGCGGCGCTGGGCAGACGGGCGGCACTGGCGGCGCTGGGCAGACGGGCGGCGCTGGCGGCGCTGGGCAGACGGGCGGCGCTGGCGGCGCTGGGCAGACGGGCGGCGCTGGCGGCGCTGGGCAGACGGGCGGCGCTGGCGGCGCTGGGCAGACGGGCGGCGCTGGCGGCGCTGGGCAGACGGGCGGCGCTGGCGGCGCTGGGCAGACGGGCGGCGCTGGCGGCGCTGGGCAGACGGGAAGCTCCGATGGCGCCGGGCAGACGCGAAGCTCTGGCAGAGGCGCCGGGCAGACGGGAAGCTCCGGCAGAGGCGCCGGACAGGCGGGAGGCTCCGGCAGCGGCGCCGGACAGGCGGGAGGCTCCGGCAGCGGCGCCGGACAGGCGGGAGGCTCCGGCAGCGGCGCCGGACAGGCGGGAGGCTCCGGCAGCGGCGCCGGACAGGCGGGAGGCTCCGGCAGCGGCGCCGGACAGGCGGGAGGCTCCGGCAGAGGCGCCGGACAGGCGGGAGGCTCCGGCAGAGGCGCCGGACAGACGGGAGGCTCCGGCAGAGGCGCCGGACAGGCGGGAGGCTCCGGCAGCGCTGGAGAGGAGGAAGGCTCTGGACGGATGGGCCGGAGAGACAGCCTGGTACGGGGAGCTGCCACCGGAGGGCTGGGGTGTGGAGGTGGTGACGGATAGACCGGGCCGTGCAGGCGCACTGGAGCTCTTGAGCACCGAGCCTGCCCAACCTTACCCGGTTGAATGGTCCCGGTCGCCCTGCCAGTGCGGCGAGGTGGAATAGCCCGCACTGGGCTATGCAGGCGAACCGGGGACACCGTGCGCAAGGCTGGTGCCATGTAAGCCGGCCCAAGGAGACGCACTGGAGACCAGATGCGTAGAGCCGGCTTCATGGCACTTGGCTCGATGCCCACTCTAGCCCGGCCGATACGCAGAGCTGGAATGTACCGCACCGGGCTGTGCACCCGCACTGGGGACACCGTGCGCTCCACAGCATAACACGGTGCCTGCCCGGTCTCTCTAGCCCACCGGTAACCACAGGAAGTTGGCTCAGGTCTCCTACCTGGCGTAGCCATACTCCCTGTTAGCCCCCCCCCCAAGAAATTTTTGGGGCTGACTCCCGGGCTTCCATCCACGACGCCGCGCTGCCTCCTCATACCAGCGCCTCTCCGCTTTCGCCGCCTCCCGTTCTTCCTTGGGGCGGCGATACTCTCCTGGCTGAGCCCAAGGTCCTTTACCGTCTAATTCGTCCTCCCATGTCCATACCTCCTCGCGCTGCTCCTGCTGCTGCTTTCTCCTTTGCCCATTACCACACCGCTTGGTCCTGTTGTGGTGGGTGATTCTGTAACGATTCTCTTCTTGTGAAGTAGAGGCGGACCAAAGCGCAGCGTGGTGGTTGTTCATTGTATTTATTGACGACACTATACATGAACAAACTAACGGAAAAAAACAAGAAACGTGAGAACTCAAAACAGCCCTGTCTGGTGCAAACACAAAAACAGGAACAATCACCCACAAACACACAGTGAAACCCAGGCTACCTAAATATGGTTCCCAATCAGAGACAATGACGAACACCTGCCTCTGATTGAGAACCATATCAGGCCGAACATAGAACTAGACCAAAACATAGAAAAACAAACATAGACTGCCCACCCAACTCACGCCCTGACCATACTAAATAAATACAAAAACAAAGGAAATAGAGGTCAGAACGTGACAAGAACATATATTTTTGAAATGTTTTCAGGTGTATTGAAAAATGAAGCACAGAAAAATGTGCATAAGTATTCACACCCCTGAGTGAATACATGTCAGAATCCCCTTTGGCAGCAATTACAGCTGTGAGTCTTTCTGGGTGAGTCTCTAAGAGCTTTTCACACCTGGATTGTACGATATTTGCACATTATTCATTAAAAAATGAATCAGTCACTGTCAAGTTGGTTGTTGATCATTACTAGACAGCCATTTTCAAGTATAACTGTAACTAGACTACTCAGGAACATGTAATGTTGTCTTGGTAAGCAACTCCAGTATACGTATGTTTGGACTTGTGTTTTAGGTTATTGTCCTGCTGACAGGTGAAGTTGTATTCCAGTGTCTGTTGGAAAGCAGACTGAACCGTGTTTTCCTCTAGAATTTTGCCTTTATTTTTATTCAGAATAACTCCATAGACCTTGCCGATGACAAGCATACCCATAACATAATGCAGCCACCACCATGCTTTAAAAAAATGATAGAGTGGTACTCAGTGATGTGTTGTGTTGGATTTGATCCAAACATAACACTTTGTATCCCGGACAAAAAATACATTTCTTTGACACACTTTTTGCGATATTACTTTAGTGCCTTGTTGCAAACAGGATGCATGTTTTATAATATTTTTTTTCTTTTCATTCTATCAATTAGTTTAGTATTGTGGAGTAAGTACAATGTTGTTGATCCATCATCAGTTTTGTCCTCTGTAACTGTTTTAAAGTCACCATTGGCCTCATGGTCAAATACCTGAGCATTTTCCTTCCTCTCCCGTAACTGAGTTAGGAACGACGTCTGTATTTTTGTAGTGACTGGGTGTACTGATACACCATCCAAATTATAATTAATAACTTCACCATTCTCAAAAGGATATTCAAACATTTTTTATTTGATTTTAATCTACCAATCGGTGCTCTTCTTTCCGAGGCATTGTAAAACCTCCCTGGTCTTTGTGGTTGAATCTGTATGAGAAATTCCCTGCTCAACTGAGGAACCTTACAGATAATTGTATGTGTGGGGTACAGAGATGAGGTAGTCATTCAAAAATGTTAAACACTATTATTGCACACAGTATAAGTCCAATGAGTCCATGACTCAATGGGTTAAACGTACTGAACTGCTGGACTGAGGCATCACTACAGCCTGGGGTTAGAATCCCAGGCTGTGTCAAAACCGGCCATGACTGGGAGACCCATAGGACGGCGCACAATTGGCCCAGTGTCGTCGGGTAGGGGAGGGTTTGGCCGGTGTGGCTTTCCATGGCTCATTGTGCTCTAGCGACTCCTTGTGACAGGGCCGGGCGCCTGCAAGCTGACTCCGGTCGTCAGTTGAACAACGTTTCTACCGACACATCGGTGCGGCTGTTGTTAATAAGATGTAAGTGGCCAGACGCAGGAGTCGACCTTCGCCTCTCCCGAGCCCATTGAAGAGTTGCAATGATGAGCCAAGGGACCTAATTCAAGGAGAAAACAGGGTTAAACAAATACGCTTGTGGTCGAGCCTGGTCAGTACTGGGAGGGGAGACCACCTGGGAATATCATGTGCCATAAGATAGAAAAATAAAAGAGTCCATGCAACTGAACAAAAATATATACGCAAAATGCAACAATTTAAAAGTTTTTACTGAGTTACAATTAATTTAAGTCAATTAGTAAACTTAAATAAATTCATTAGGCCCTAATCTATGGATTTCACATGAATGGGCAGGGCTGCAGCCATGAGTGGGCCTGGTAGGGCATAGGTTCACCAACTGGGACCCCCCCCCCCCATCCTGTGATGCAGGTTGGACGTACTGCCAATTTGGTAGAGAAAAGAAATGAACATTAAATTATCTGGTAACACCTCTGGTCAACATTCCTGCAGTCATCATTCCAATTGCACGCTTCCTCACCCAGCACAAGGTGCACCTGTGTAATGATTATGCTGTTTAATCAGCTTCTTGATATACCACAGCTGTAATGTGGATGGATTATCTTGACAAAGGATATAAACACATTTCTACATTTGAGAACATTTCAGGGATCTTTTATTTCAGTTCATGAAATAGTGTATTATGTGACTTGTTAACTCTTGGAACTACCCATCCAGGATCCGGGATAATTGTCATCAACTACACTAATTAGCATAGCGCAAAGGTCAAATAATCTTACTAGAAAATATTCAGATTCATGAAATCACAAGTGAAATATAGCGAAACACAGCTTAGCCTTTTGTTAATCACCCTGTCGTCTCAGATTTTGAAATTATGCTTTACAGCGAAAGCAAGACAAGCGTTTGTGTAAGTTTATCAATAGCCTAGCATAGCATTGTGTCCAGCTAGCAGCAGGAAGCTTGGTCACGAAAATCAGAAAAGCAATCAAATTAATAGTTTACCTTTGATGATCTTCGGATGTTTTCACAAACGAGACTCCCAGTTAGAAAGCAAATGTTCCCTTTGTTCCATAAAGATTATTTTTATACCCAAAATACCTCAGTTTGTTTGTCACGTTATGTTCAGAAATCCACCGGAAATAGCGGTCACGACAACGCCAAAAATTCCAAATTATATCCATAATATCGACAGAAACATGGCAAACGTTTTTTATCATCAATCCTCAAGGTGTTTTTCAAATATCTATTCGATAATATATCAACCTGGGACAGTTGGCTTTTCAGTAGGACCGGGAGGAAAAATAGCTACCTCTGTCTTTTACGCAATAATCACTCTGAGAGCCATCAGCTGGCCACTTACGCAATGTGGTCGTTTACGCTCATTCTTCAACATAAAGGCGTGAAACTACGTCTAAAGGCTGTAGACACCGTAGGGAAGACGTAGAAAAAGGAATTGGGTTGATATCTCTTTCAATGGTCAATAGGGATGCATAGGACCACAAAGGTTTCAAAATATGAGTCACTTCCTGATTGGATTTTTCTCAGGCTTTCACCTGCAATATCAGTTCTGTTATACTCACAGACAATATTTTTACAGTTTTGGAAACTTTAGCGTGTTTTCTATCCTTTGCTGTCAATTATATGCATATTCTAGCATCTGATCCTGAGAAATGGCCGTTTACTTTGGGAACGTTATTTTTCCAAAAATAAAAATAGTGCCCCCTAGCTTCAAGAGGTTATTAAGCAAAGTTTAACTCCTGAACATATTTAAGCTTGCTATAACAAAGGGGCTGAATACTTATTGACTCAAGACATTTCAGCTCTAGATTTTTTATTAATTTGTAAAAAATGTCTAAAAACATAATTCCAGTTTAACATTATGTGTGTTGATCAGTAACAAAAACATCTACATTTCTTCCATTTTAATTTGAGGCTGTAACACAACAACATGTGGGATACTGTAAGTCATGGGGCGTGAATCCTTTCTGAAGACACTGTATATACAGTATATTCTCTGAGCCATGAATCCATGTCTTGTTGGGATAATACCTAGTCCTATAAATGTATACCTTAGACAACCCCGGAACAAATCTGTCCTCCTGGCAAGCGCCGACCTTGTCCAAAACATACTATAACTCTCCTACTATGAGTTTATTATAGCACTGCATTTTATAATAGTTGAGAAGGCCAGATTCTGTATTCTCCTTAAACCGGTGAAAATAAATTGTACTTGAGTCAATAACCAACCATTCCGGCTTTTAGCCGCCCCACCATCTACGTAACTGCCTGTCCCTGTTCCTGTATTTCAGCTGAGTCAGAGACCGCGTCCCAAATGGAACTCCATTCCCTATATAGTGCACCAACCTTGACCAGGGGGCTCATAGGGCTCTGGTCAAAAGTAGTGCACTGTATAGGAAATAGGGTGCCATTAAGGAAGCAGACAGTTTCTGCACTGCTGTCAGCAGGCGGCAATTACAGTCCACAGCACAGAAGTCAGTCGAGACATTTGCATGATCATCCAGTAGCGGAAAACCAGGCAAATTAGACTGTCACTCAGAGACTGTTTATGTCGCGTCAAATCCAATCTGTTCTCAAGGGGCCTTGGGTTGTGAAACGTTTCTTATTGATACCTCTATATCTCTGTAAAGCTCTGTAGGGTATGAGCAGCCAGCACCATCATGCAGACATCAGCGATCATGCTAGGTTCATTTTCCGATCTAGGCCAGACAGTGTAATGTAAGTATCACACACTTGCGGTTCTGAGGAGGCTAGGATAAGAGGACGATGCAGGACTTGAGGTATAGTAGGTTGTCATTGCAGATGTAGTATCTTCATTTAAGCAAGTATGATTCTGCAGGAAAATAATCCTGGGGCAACAGGAAATGTGAATTATTTTGTGGGGATTATAATTTATGTTTTTTTTTATGGGGTTGCTAAATTTTTTGTTTATGACAAATCAGGTCTGGCATTTTAAAGTGAAAATGTGAAACTTTAGAAGTATTTTTAAACCTTTATATACACTACAAGTGTGCATTTCATGCTGTGCAGGAAAATTCTCAGCAATAAAAGAGTGATCAAATGAAGATCTGTTCAATGTAGCTTCATCCACTTATGAGATGCCCAGGAGTTCTATAAAGGCTAGACCATGTATCACCATTATATTATTTGATTGGAGGTTGCTTGAGGTTGCTCATAATACTGACCTTAATGCTCTAGCATCCTCCAGTGTTTACTTTTGGGTGGCAACAGGCTTAGGTTAAGAAGTGCTGCCTTAAGCAGTGTTCATGTAAGGATTAAAACACTAAGCAGTGTTAATGTAAGGGTTAAAACACTAAACAGTGTTACTGTAAAGGGTTAAAACACTAAACAGTGTTACTGTAAAGGGTTAAAACACTAAACAGTGTTACTGTAAAGGGTTAAAACACTAAAGTGTTACTGTAAAGGGTTAAAACACTAAACAGTGTTACTGTAAGAATTAAAACACCTAAGCAGTGTTACTGTAAAGGGTTAAAACACTAAGCAGTGTTACTGTAAAGGGTTAAAACACTAAACAGTGTTACTGTAAAGGGTTAAAACACTAAACAGTGTTAATGTAAGGGTTAAAACACTAAACAGTGTTACTGTAAGAATTAAAACACTAAGCAGTGTTACGGTAAAGGGTTAAAACACTAAGCAGTGTTACGGTAAAGGGTTAAAACACTAAGCAGTGTTACTGTAAAGGGTTAAAACACTAAACAGTGTTACTGTAAAGGGTTAAAACACTAAACAGTGTTACTGTAAAGGGTTAAAACACTAAACAGTGTTACTGTAAAGGGTTAAAACACTAAACAGTGTTACTATAAAGGGTTAAAACACTAAGCAGTGTTACTGTAAAGGGTTAAAACACTAAACAGTGTTACTGTAAAGGGTTAAAACACTAAACAGTGTTACTGTAAGAATTAAAACACTAAGCAGTGTTACTGTAAAGGGTTAAAACACTAAGCAGTGTTACTGTAAAGGGTTAAAACACTAAGCAGTGTTACTGTAAAGGGTTAAAACACTAAACAGTGTTAATGTAAGCGTTAAAACACTAAACAGTGTTACTGTAAGAATTAAAACACTAAGCAGTGTTACTGTAAAGGGTTAAAACACTAAACAGTGTTACTGTAAAGGGTTAAAACACTAAGCAGTGTTACTGTAAAGGGTTAAAACACTAAGCAGTGTTACTGTAAAAGGTTAAAACACTAAACAGTGTTAATGTAAGGGTTAAAACACTAAACAGTGTTACTGTAAAGGGTTAAAACACTAAGCAGTGTTACTGTAAAAGGTTAAAACACTAAACAGTGTTAATGTAAGGGTTAAAACACTAAACAGTGTTACTGTAAGAATGAAAACACTAAGCAGTGTTACTGTAAAGGGTTAAAACACTAAACAGTGTTAATGTAAGGATTAAAACACTAAGCAGTGTTACTGTAAAGGGTTAAAACACTAAACAGTGTTATCGAATGTGATTATGAATATTATCACAGAAATAATCAGGAAACAAACCCCCAAAGTGGGACTGAATATTTGAACTGAAGCCCTTATAGTTACACTGACAATCCATCCAGTTGGCTCAGTTAGATTACACCCAGCATGATATGGGTACAAAGAAGCACTAGTTCAAAACCTACAGAGAAAATTCATTCATTCAGAAAGCAGAAACATTAGGAGTAATGAGGATATGAATAATTAATATTTGAACTGTGTGGAGTACACAAGCATTCACTGTGATATGAAAACCATTGGTGACATACTAAAAAATAACATTGTGCTGTATGTTTTATTCAGGAGGACCACAAAGGCGATAGGATTAAAAGTTGTTCATATACTGAGCTTGACATAAGACGTAAACAAAATAAATTTAAAAAAAGTAAAGAAACACATTGAAGAATATCTATACACACATTACAAGGCCCCTTAGTTCCAGTAAAGGGAAATCTTAATGCTACGGTATACAAGATCATTCTGTGCTTCCGACTTTGTGGCAACAGTTTGCTAAATGCCCTTTCCTGTTTCGACATCACAATGCCCTCGTGCAGGAAGCCAGGTCCATACAGAAATGGTTTGTTGAGATTCCTGTGGAAGAACTTGACTGGCCTGCACAGAGGCCTGACCTCAACCCCATCGAACACCTTTGGGATGAATTGGAACGCCGACTGCGAGCCAGGCCTAATCGCCCAACATCAGTGCCCGACCTCACTAATACTCTTGTGGCTGAATGGAAGAGAGTCCCTGTAGCAATGTTCCAACATCTAGTGGAAAGCCTTCCCAGAAGAGTGGAGGCTGTTATGGCAGCAAAGGTGGGGACCAACGTCATATTAATGCCCATGATTTAGGCTATATAAAAAACACAATGTATTCAGTAAATTGAATGGAATTTAGGCTATATTAAAACATCATGTATTCAGTAAATGTTGGATGAGCAGGTGTCCACATATTTTTGGTCATGTAGTGTATATTATGATATTATTTTACAGGAATTGTAATTTGGTTTCTAGCAGTCTCCAGTAGAGTGTTGTCTTGATATGGGTTGGTTGAACACCCCAGTGTACACATGCCCATGTCTACACATATGCCAAAACCTATTTCAATGGCTGAGACATTTCAAGAGTAAGTCATTTACTTTCTCTGACGTTTTGAGTTCTCACCTTTCTTTTGGCTTCAACACCTTAGCACTCTCCCAGAATCCACCTGGTCCTTTACCAGCCATGGATCTTTCCTTCAGTAAGGCTACATCCAGGGATTAATCCCTTCACCTGCAGATACTATCCTTCTATCCTACTTATAAACAGCAGGCCATGCCTGGATCTCAGCATTTCCAATATGCTTCTTCAGACTCTTTTATCCTCCCAAGCTGCTCACAGTACAGTGAGTACATACATTTATAGTATGTGTGTCTGATCACTGCGGGAATTGAACCCGCAACCTTTTACCAACTGAGCCACAAAGGACCACTAAATGTTAATCCACCTGGGTACCACACACAGAGCCGGATCGGCCACAAGTCATTCAGGGACAGCACCGGCAGCAGCCGTCAGACAGTGCCAGCCAGGGTCCAAGGAGCTACACTCCTTTCAGAAGTCATTATTTTGGAATGATTCGGTAGCGATGCAGCATTGTCCCTGTCCTTGCCCCGACCAACGTCTGCTTTCTCAAGGGTCAACTCACGGGTGGCCGGGCAGGGTGTATGGATGACTGCTCTGTTCTGCCACTAAACTCTCCTCCACTGCAATGCACTCACCTCGCAGGCTGAGATTTGGAATAGAAGTGCTGATCTAGGATCAGTTTTGCTCTTTAGATTATAATGAATAAGATTACATGGACAAGGGGGACCTGATCCTAGATCAGAATATTCTTTGCCAGTTCACAGTCTTCAGGTGAAATTTCACTATTCAACTGAACGTGCAGGGACAAATTATTCACAATAGAAGTGCTGATCTCGGATTAGTTGTGCCCTCACAAGGTATAAAATTATATGGACAGGGGATAACTGATCCTAGACCAGCCCTCCTACTCTGAGTGGCTTTCTGAATATAGGCCTTGGCTTTGCCAGTTCACAGTTTCTCAAGGTGAAATGTAAGGACAAATAATGTGTAAGGACAAATTATTCATTGTCTTTCCTTCCGTTGTTGCCTGCCCCCTCCCTCCTCCCTTCCTCCCCCTGTTTTAGAATGTGAATACTGTTGACAAAAGGCACTCATGCAGCCAGGTTAATGAGCTAGTAAATTGGCCCAATTATGTTCCGTAGCTTTTTTTGTTTATGCCCTCCAAAAACAGTTGATGTTTGACGTGAAGGCGCTCTGAAGAGGGAGGGGAAACAATAAGCTATGAAACAAAATGGCTGCCCTCTCCGAAGTCAGATGGCTAATATTCTGCTACAATAATATACGTTTACACTACAGTACATGTTTTTGGTTATTTTGACCCAAAGGTGTTACAGAATTAGCTGTCTACCCAAACTCAGTGTACATTGTACACAATGCCATACAACACAAACATACAGTACATTTGACTGTACAATTAGGACTTTTAAAGCACCAATCTCCAGTTGCTACATCCATTTTTGGACTTATAAATAATGACATATACTGATTGATTCTTGAAAATTATAATTTATAAAAGCCTCATGAGCTTAGTCCAGCTGTCATACCCCATCAGAACCCAAAATAGAAGCTTGTTTTACTACAATGTTTTACTACAATGTATGTGTTTTACTACAATGTTTAGCCTAAAAACAAGGTTAGAACTATACATTTGGTATCCTGGATGGTCAATCCTTGCATCCATAGCTCTGTCTATGAATTTGAGAGTGGTTACATTTCTCCAGCGTTTTACCAAAGCGTTGTTATTGTTTTAACTGCAGATTGGCCCCTTTAAAGTGACAAAACATCAACCCTCCTTTCCCAGAGAAACCATCAGATGCTTTCAACAATCATGTCTCAACTTGAATGAACTGTTTATCTAACATTAGGTTGATAAGGACGTAGTCAATCTGTGAAGAGCAAATATTTATAATGATACAACTGTGCACTTCAGCAAGATGTCCTCTCTCCAACACTGGAAGGGGTTTGTGTATCTAGCATCTGGTAAACAAGCAGTATGAAACTAGGATTAATCTTTATTTTAGGTTCTGGGTCTGCATCGAGACCTTTGACTTATCTGGATTATAACCCAGGGGGATTTATTTGCACTATGAATTAAACCTAAGCCTTACATGTTATCAGTGTATGAAGAGACTTCAGTGGTACTATGAATAGGTTATCTTGTTTTCTCATGAATTACATTATGATGTTTGGATATAGCCTAAATTCCCTTCAGTATACTGAATACACGCTGTTTTGATATAGACTAAATTCCCTTCAATAAACTGAACACATGATGTTTTGATATAGACTAAATTCCCTTCAGTATACTGAACACATGATGTTTTGATATATACTAAATTCCCTTCAGTATACTGAACACATGATGTTTTGATATAGACTAAATTCCCTTCAGTATACTGAACACATGATGTTTTGATATAGACTAAATTCCCTTCAGTATACTGAATACATGATGTTTTGATATAGACTAAATTCCCTTCAATATACTGAACACATGATGTTTTGATATAGACTAAATTCCCTTCAGTATACTGAACACATGATGTTTTGATATAGACTAAATTCCCTTCAGTATACTGAATACATGATGTTTTGATATAGACTAAATTCCCTTCAATATACTGAACACATGATGTTTTGATATAGACTAAATTCCCTTCAGTATACTGAATACATGATGTTTTGATATAGACTAAATTCCCTTCAATATACTGAACACATGATGTTTTGATATAGACTAAATTCCCTTCAGTATACTGAACACATGATGTTTTGATATAGACTAAATTCCCTTCAATATACTGAACACATGATGTTTTGATATAGACTAAATTCCCTTCAATATACTGAATACATGATGTTTTGATATAGACTAAATTCCCTTCAATATACTGAACACATGATGTTTTGATATAGACTAAATTCCCTTCAGTATACTGAATACATTATGTTTTGATATAGACTAAATTCCCTTCAGTATACTGAACACATGATGTTTTGATATAGACTAAATTCCCTTCAGTATACTTTATACATGATGTTTTGATATAGACTAAATTCCCTTCAGTATACTTTATACATGATGTTTTGATATAGACTAAATTCCCTTCAGTGTACTGAATACATGATGTTTTGATATAGACTAAATTCCCTTCAACATACTGAATACATGATGTTTTGATATAGACTAAATTCCCTTCAGTATACTGAATACATGATGTTTTGATATAGACTAAATTCCCTTCAATAAACTGAACACATGATGTTTTGATATAGACTAAATTCCCTTCAGTATACTTTATACATGATGTTTTGATATAGACTAAATTCCCTTCAGTATACTTTATACATTATGTTTTGATATAGACTAAATTCCCTTCAGTGTACTGAATACATTATGTTTTGATATAGACTAAATTCCCTTCAACATACTGAATACATGATGTTTTGATATAGACTAAATTCCCTTCAACATACTGAATACATGATGTTTTGATATAGACTAAATTCCCTTCAACATTGGCCCTTTTTATTATTTTCCAAATCATTCAAACTCTAATAATTTGGTTGTTGATCATTGCCAGACAACCATATCTTGGTCTTGCCATAGATTTTCAAGTAGATTTAGGTAAAAACATGACATGTTGTCTTGGTAACCAACTCCAGTGTAGATTGGGCCTTGTGTTTTAGGCTCTTGTCCAATTAAAATGGATGTATTCTGAAGTTTTTTATGAATAACTGACATGGACACATTAGTATTTTGGTATGATTTTACTTTGTTATCAGTAATAACATAGCTTTTATTAGTGTTTGTACATTTTCGTCGTTTGTTTAGTGTACCATTTTCAAATGGGCAATGTATGAAGCTATCAAAGTTAGCGTTTATTATTTATAAACAGCTGTTATTTAAGAGCAGTGTTGTTTTGTAAACAAATGAGCCGCACGGAAGTCATTGTTTTATTCATATAACGTTCTGTAGGCCCATTATTGAAAGGAGATGGAAAATATGAAGGCTGCTCTAGCTAGTTTGCATCTTCTAATGTAAACAAATTGTCATTTTGTCTCCCTCAAGTGCATATAGGTTGTTTATGTCCCACAATGTTATTTGTCTCTGATAATTAAATGCCAACAAGAGAGACCTTGGAATATGCATGAATATCTTTGTTTCCAAAAACTAGTCTTTCGCCAGGCCTCTATTAAATTGACATTAACAGACGATGTAACACAACAGACTTTACTAACAATATTGTTGTAAATTTAGTTGGCTTATTTGTTGCTAATGAAACCTTGCCTGAGACCTGAAGACTTCCATCCCCCAAACACACCAAGCTAATGCTTTAGCTAAGCAGGCTAACAGTCTCGTCGCACACGGGAAACCCAGGTTCGAAATCCCAGTCAACCACACTACTGTAACACTCTTTGAGCTTCACAAGGTAATGCACATCTTCACCCAGCTGCCTCTTTCTGCTTTGTGTTAGGGGATGGCCATACTGTGAGTTATGAAACAAATACATAATGTACCATTGTCCTGTGGTGACACTCTGTTGTGCCAAATTGTCCTCTTAAGCACTCTGTCTTCTACAGTGCTGTGAGGAATGAGAAACCGCTCCTGGCACCTAAATCACATCAAGATTGGTCATCTTAAACTGTGGGGCTACGTCCCAAATAGCGCCCTACTCCCTATGGGCCCTGGTTGAAAGAAAGTGCACTATGTAGGGAATAGGGTGCCATTTTGGATGCAGCCTGGGAAGAAAAAATGAAATGATTTACATGAATGATGTATGTATATTATGCATTCCTCCTTATCATAGAGGAACGTCTTGATGAGTTGCACTATTTAGCTTTCCCTTTGAGGTAAATTCATGTCAATTTAAGTGATGCTCAAGCAGCGAAATGTGTTGTTAGTGCATGTCTCTAGGGAACGGTTATCCCTTGTGTGCGACTCGGTGGAAAGTGTGTTATTTAGCCCCAGAGATGAAATCTTCAATATGAATAGCAGAATAACATTTAATTTGATGTGCTGCTGCTGCCCTACGAAATCCGAGCTCGTTGGCGTAGTCGAGATAAAAGCATTTTGTGTTTTATATTGTTGCTGCCTCCCTGCCTGCCTGTGAGCCATGTTGTTATCTGAGATATGTAGTCGGATCTGTTTGCCTTATAAAATAAATCTCATTCAGATGCTCGTACAAACTACCTAAAGAGGTTCATGTGAAAAGTTCTGCAAATCAGATAAATTAACATTTTGTTCAGATTGACCATCTCATTTGATAAGTGCCTGGCACAGGGCCAATGGAGTTTGAGGCACTAATGGTAGAACTACATGCACCAGTCTTGTTATGAACAGACTGGATATGGATGCTCATCTAAACTACCTTTATTAAGATCAGGACTCAGGGCTAAGCCCCAGATGCAGACACAGGAGGTGGATAGTACCAGTCTCAGAGGTGATTATAGTTCAAGGGGCAGGAAAAAGGGAAGTCAAGACAGGCAAAGAGTTGTATCCAAATCAGAGTCAGGCAGGTACAGGCAGGATCAGGGTCAGGACAGGTACAGGCAGGGTCAGGGTCAGGACAGGTACAGGCAGGATCAGGGTCAGGACAGGCAAAGAGTTGTAATCCAAATCAGAGTCAGGCAGGTACAGGCAGGATCAGGGTCAGGCAGGTACAGGCAGGATCAGGGTCAGGACAGGTACAGGCAGGGTCAGGGTCAGGACAGGTACAGGCAGGGTCAGGGTCAGGACAGGCAAAGAGTTGTAATCCAAATCAGAGTCAGGCAGGTACAGGCAGGATCAGGGTCAGGACAGGTACAGGCAGGGTCAGGGTCAGGACAGGTACTGGCAGGATCAGGGTCAGGACAGGTACTGGCAGGATCAGGGTCAGGACAGGAACAGGCAGGTTCAGGGTCAGGACAGGTACAGGCAGGGTCAGGGTCAGGACAGGTACAGGCAGGGTCAGGGTCAGGACAGGCAAAGAGTTGTAATCCAAATCAGAGTCAGGCAGGTACAGGCAGGATCAGGGTCAGGACAGGTACTGGCAGGATCAGGGTCAGGACAGGAACAGGCAGGTTCAGGGTCAGGACAGGTACAGGCAGGGTCAGGGTCAGGACAGGTACAGGCAGGGTCAGGGTCAGGACAGGCAGAAAGGTCAGAACAAAAACTACAGCACAGGAAACACGGGAACACACTGGTAGGACTTGATGGGACGAGATGATCTGGCAACAGACAAACAGAAAACGCAGGTATAAATGCACAGGGGATAATAGGGGGAAATGGGAGGCACCTGGAGGGTGGTGGAGACAAGCACAAGACAAGTGAAACAGATCAGGGTGGGACAATTAAGTGATAATGTCTGAGAAGCTGTGGTTCATAGCCAATATTGGCACAGGTGTTGTAGTGTGAACAAGTATTGCTGATATAACATCTCATTTAACATGTGTCTGTCACAGGTAAATGGAGACATGCTACTGTGACAGTCCAGTGAGGGTGAGGTTGATATTTGCTCATCAAAACTATCTAAAGTGATTAAAGGGCTAATCCATGACATTCACAGCTGTGAATAGGTTAAATGGGACAATATGTGATATTCACAAACACTTAAAGGTAAATGCAAAATGAACAGCTAATCAGAGAAATGTTCTTACCTGTATATTCTATACATGTGCATAACTGATGTTTGTAGCGCTGTGTGCAGAAGAGCACGTTGTATAAACCATCAACATGGTATATAGAGATACGTAGTTATCAACAGGTCATTATCGGAAGTACAAATTGATGGTATTATGGAAAGGTCAGCTATAACATGCAACACTTAGTCAGAAATAACTATAATTTCTGACAATCCATGATAGTCTTCTAATACCAGCCTGTAGTGCAGAAACCCTCTATTACAATACTAGACTGGGAGCAGGACACTTAACCTGTAGTGCAGAAACCCTCTATTACAATACTAGACTGGGAGCAGGACACTTAACCTGTAGTGAGGAAACCCTCTATTACAATACTAGACTGGGAGCAGGACACTTAACCTGTAGTGCAGAAACCCTCTATTACAATACTAGACTGGGAGCAGGACACTTAACCTGTAGTGCAGAAACCCTCTATTACAATACTAGACTGGGAGCAGGACACTTAACCTGCAGAGAGGAAACCCTCTATTACAATACTAGACTGGGAGCAGGACACTTAACCTGTAGTGCAGAAACCCTCTATTACAATACTAGACTGGGAGCAGGACACTTAACCTGTAGTGAGGGAACCCTCTATTACAATACTAGACTGGGAGCAGGACACTTAACCTGTAGTGCAGAAACCCTCTATTACAATACTAGACTGGGAGCAGGACACTTAACCTGTAGTGCAGAAACCCTCTATTACAATACTAGACTGGGAGCAGGACACTTAACCTGTAGTGCAGAAACCCTCTATTACAATACTAGACTGGGAGCAGGACACTTAACCTGTAGTGCAGAAACCCTCTATTACAATACTAGACTGAGAGCAGGACACTTAACCTGTAGTGAGGAAACCCTCTATTACAATACTAGACTGGGAGCAGGACACTTAACCTGTAGTGCAGAAACCCTCTATTACAATACTAGACTGGGAGCAGGACACTTAACCTGCAGTGAGGAAACCCTCTATTACAATACTAGACTGGGAGCAGGACACTTAACCTGCAGTGAGGAAACCCTCTATTACAATACTAGACTGGGAGCAGGACACTTAACCTGTAGTGAGGGAACCCTCTATTACAATACTAGACTGGGAGCAGGACACTTAACCTGTAGTGCAGAAACCCTCTATTACAATACTAGACTGGGAGCAGGACACTTAACCTGCAGTGAGGAAACCCTCTATTACAATACTAGACTGGGAGCAGGACACTTAACCTGCAGTGAGGAAACCCTCTATTACAATACTAGACTGGGAGCAGGACACTTAACCTGTAGTGCAGAAACCCTCTATTACAATACTAGACTGGGAGCAGGACACTTAACCTGTAGTGAGGAAACCCTCTATTACAATACTAGACTGGGAGCAGGACACTTAACCTGCAGTGAGGAAACCCTCTATTACAATACTAGACTGGGAGCAGGACACTTAACTTGTAGTGCAGAAACCCTCTATTACAATACTAGACTGGGAGCAGGACACTTAACCTGTAGTGCAGAAACCCTCTATTACAATACTAGACTGGGAGCAGGACACTTAACTTGTAGTGCAGAAACCCTCTATTACAATACTAGACTGGGAGCAGGACACTTAACCTGTAGTGCAGAAACCCTCTATTACAATACTAGACTGGGAGCAGGACACTTAACCTGTAGTGAGGGAACCCTCTATTACAATACTAGACTGGGAGCAGGACACTTAACCTGTAGTGCAGAAACCCTCTATTACAATACTAGAATGGGAGCAGGACACTTAACCTGTAGTGCAGACACCCTCTATTACAATACTAGACTGGGAGCAGGACACTTAACCTGTAGTGCAGAAACCCTCTGTAAGCATTACCAGGAACTTCAAGTCTGCAGGTACACTACATGACCAAAAGTATGTGGACACCTGCTCGCCCAACATGTCATTCCAAAATCATGGGCATTAATATGGAGTTCGTTCTAGCTTTCCACTAGATGTTGGAACATTGCTGTGGGGACTTGCTTCCATTCAGCCATAAGAGCATGAGAGAGGTCGGGCACTGATGTTGGGCGATTAGGCCTGGCTCACAGTCAGCGTCCCAATTCATCCCAAAGGTGTTCAATGGTGTTGGGGTCAGGGCTCTGTGCAGGCCAGTCAAGTTCTTCCACATCGTTCTCCGCAAACCATTTCTGTATGGACCTCGCTTTCTGCACATGGGCATTGTCATGCTGAAACAGGGCCTTCCCAGAACTGTTGCCACAATGTTGTAAGAACAGAATTGTCTAGAATGTAATTGTATGCTGTAGCATTAAGATTTCCCTTCACTGGAACTAAGGTGCCTACACTGACCATGAAAAATCATCCCCAGACCATTGATCCTCCTCCACCAAACTTGACAGCTGGCACTATGCATTCGGGCAGGGAGCGTTCTCCTGGCATCCGCCAAACCCAGATTCGTCCGTCCAATGGTGATGAGCTTTACACCGCTCCAGCCAACGCTTGACATTTCTCATGATGATCTTAGGCTTGTGTGCGGCTGCTCGGCCATGGAAACCCATTTCATGAAGCTCCCGACGAACAGATATTGTGCTGACGTTGCTTTCAGAGGCAGTTTGGATCTCAGCAATGAGTGTTGCAATCAAGGAAATATGTTTTTTGAGGCGTTACCTGGGCAGCTTTAGCAGGGAAGAAATTCTGAAGACTTGACTTGTTTGAAAGGTGGCATCCTATAACGGTGCCACATTGAAATTCACTGAGCTTTTCAGCAAGGCCATTCTACTGCCAATGTTTGTCTATGGAGATTGCATGGCTGTGTGCTTAATTCTATACACCTGTCAGCAACGAGTATGGCTGGAATATCCGAATCCAGGGGTATCCACATACTCTTGTTTATATAGTGTATAATGCATTATGATCCAATTGTAATGCGTGGTAAGACTTATCAAGCATGAATTAATGTGTTATAATCCTTATTAGGCATTATAAAGGTATATACTTTGTTTTGAATTTTTCACAAGTGCAAAAAGTAGGTAGACAACGGTAGAATGTCATCTCTGAAACGAATGAGAACATCTAGTTAACCACAAAACTATAGAAGAGTACTGTGGAGAATTCACTTCATTCTGCCAATACAGAAGGTACATCAAACAGATCCTCTCTGCTGTACTGTGGTGGAGAGAGAGAGAGAGAAAGACAAAAAGAGTGTGTGAGAGAGAGAGGGAGAAAGAGAGAGGGAGAGAGAGAGGGAGAGAAAGAGGGAGAGAGAGAGAGAGGGAGAGAGAGGGAGAGAGAGAAAGAGAGAGGAGAGAGAGAGGGAGAGAGAGGGAGAGAGAGAGGGTGAGAGAGAGAGGGAGAGAGAGAGGGAGAGAGAGAGGGTGAGAGAGAGGGAGAGAGAGAGAGAGAGAGAGAGAGAGAGAGGGATAGGGAGAGAAAGAGAGAAAGAGGTTCAGAGCACAGAAACCATAATGGGATGTGACAGACAAATCAGAAGAGCTTTGGAATTGGTCCCGGCACACACACACACACACACACACACACACACACACACACACACACACACACACACACTCACACTATCACACACACGCACACAAACACACGCACGCACACACACTATCACACACACACACTCACACACTATCACACACACGCACACAAACACACGCACACCCACTCACGCACACGCACACAAACACACGCACACCCACTCACACTATCACACACACTCACACTATCACACAAACACACGCACACCGACTCACACTATCACACACACACTCACACTATCACACACGCGCACACACACACGCACACCCACTCACACTATCACACACACACTCACACTATCACACACACGCACACAAACACACGCACGCACACACACTATCACACACACACACTCACACACTATCACACACACGCACACAAACACACGCACACCCACTCACGCACACGCACACAAACACACGCACACCCACTCACGCACACGCACACAAACACACGCACACCCACTCACGCACACACACACACACACACACACACACACACACACACACACACACACACACACACACACACACACACACACACACACACACACACTCACACTATCACACACACGCACACAAACACACGCACGCACACACACTATCACACACACACACTCACACACTATCACACACACGCACACAAACACACGCACACCCACTCACGCACACGCACACAAACACACGCACACCCACTCACACTATCACACACACTCACACTATCACACAAACACACGCACACCGACTCACACCATCACACACACACTCACACTATCACACACGCGCACACACACACGCACACCCACTCACACTATCACACACACACTCACACTATCACACACACGCACACAAACACACGCACGCACACACACTATCACACACACACACTCACACACTATCACACACACGCACACAAACACACGCACACCCACTCACGCACACGCACACAAACACACGCACACCCACTCACGCACACGCACACAAACACACGCACACCCACTCACGCACACACACACACACACACACACACACACACACACACACACACACACACACACACACACACACACACACACACACACACACACACACACACACATAATCATTAGGATAGCACCCTGGCAAATATTTCCTTACCTTTCTGTTCTGACCTCCTGTGGTTGTTTCCTATCAGTGGAGAGAAGGAAACAGCCATAGGAATAGAATCAAATAGAACTCATTCTATTTCTATGGAAACATCTACCTCAGTTTGTTATCTCCTCCACATACTTCTCCTTGTGTGTTTGCCCTTGTATTTGTGGACCCCCGCCATATATAAAACACTATACACAACCTTAGAAATAGGAAGGTCACACCAGGGAGTAAGCACCAGGAAGGAGAATGTTCATCCCAAAACCATTTACTAAACATACACCATACAGATAGTTCTGCAGTCCATGTAACGGTCATGACCCTTCCATAATACAGATAGTTCTGCAGTCCATGTAACGGTTGTAGCCCTTCCATAATACAGATAGTTCTGCAGTCCATGTAATGGTCATGACCCTTCCATAATACAGATAGTTCTGCAGTCCATGTAATGGTCATGACCCTTCCATAATACAGATAGTTCTGCTTTCCATGTAATGGTCATGACCCTTCCATAATACAGATAGTTCTGCAGTCCATGTAACGGTCATGACCCTTCCATAATACAGATAGTTCTGCAGTCCATGTAATGGTCATGACCCTTCCATAATACAGATAGTTCTGAAGTCCATGTAATGATCATGACCCTTCCATAATACAGATAGTTCTGCAGTCCATGTAACGGTCATGACCCTTCCATAATACTGATAGTTCTGCAGTTCATGTAATGGTCATAGCCCTTCCATAATACAGATAGTTCTGCAGTCCATGTAACGGTCATCACCCTTCCATAATACAGATAGTTCTGCAGTCCATGTAACGGTCATCACCCTTCCATAATACAGATAGTTCTGCAGTCCATGTAATGGTCATGACCCTTCCATAATACAGATAGTTCTGCAGTCCATGTAACGGTTGTAGCCCTTCCATAATACAGATAGTTCTGCTTTCCATGTAATGGTCATGACCCTTCCATAATACAGATAGTTCTGCAGTCCATGTAACGGTTGTAGGCCTTCCATAATACAGATAGTTCTGCTTTCCATGTAACGGTCATGACCCTTCCATAATACAGATAGTTCTGCTTTCCATGTAATGGTCATGACCCTTCCATAATACAGATAGTTCTGCAGTCCATGTAATGGTCATGACCCTTCCATAATACAGATAGTTCTGCAGTCCATGTAACGGTCATCACCCTTCCATAATACAGATAGTTCTGCAGTCCATGTAACGGTCATCACCCTTCCATAATACAGATAGTTCTGCAGTCCATGTAACGGTTGTAGCCCTTCCATAATACAGATAGTTCTGCTTTCCATGTAATGGTCATGACCCTTCCATAATACAGATAGTTCTGCAGTCCATGTAATGGTCATGACCCTTCCATAATACAGATAGTTCTGCAGTCCATGTAATGGTCATGACCCTTCCATAATACAGATAGTTCTGCAGTCCATGTAATGGTCATGACCCTTCCATAATACAGATAGTTCTGCAGTCCATGTAACGGTCATGACCCTTCCATAATACAGATAGTTCTGCAGTCCATGTAACGGTCATGACCCTTCCATAATACAGATAGTTCTGCAGTCCATGTAATGATCATGACCCTTCCATAATACAGATAGTTCTGCAGTCCATGTAACGGTCATGACCCTTCCATAATACAGATAGTTCTGCAGTCCATGTAACGGTCATCACCCTTCCATAATACAGATAGTTCTGCAGTCCATGTAACGGTTGTAGCCCTTCCATAATACAGATAGTTCTGCAGTCCAGGTAATGGTCATGACCCTTCCATAATACAGATAGTTCTGCAGTCCATGTAATGGTCATGACCCTTCCATAATACAGATAGTTCTGCAGTCCAGGTAATGGTCATGACCCTTCCATAATACAGATAGTTATGCAGTCCATGTAATGATCATGACCCTTCCATAATACAGATAGTTCTGCAGTCCATGTAATGATCATGACCCTTCCATAATACAGATAGTTCTGCAGTCCATGTAATGGTCATGACCCTTCCATAATACAGATAGTTATGCAGTCCATGTAACGGTTGTAGCCCTTCCATAATACAGATAGTTCTGCTTTCCATGTAATGGTCATGACCCTTCCACAATACAGATAGTTCTGCAGTCCATGTAATGGTCATGACCCTTCCATAATACAGATAGTTCTGCAGTCCAGGTAACGGTCATCACCCTTCCATAATACAGATAGTTCTGCAGTCCATGTAATGGTCATGACCCTTCCATACTACAGATAGTTCTGCAGTCCATGTAACGGTCAGGACCCTTCCATAATACAGATAGTTCTGCAGTCCATGTAACGGTCATGACCCTTCCATAATACAGATAGTTCTGCAGTCCATGTAACGGTCATGACCCTTCCATAATACAGATAGTTCTGCAGTCCATGTAATGGTCATGACCCTTCCATAATACAGATAGTTCTGCAGTCCATGTAATGATCATGACCCTTCCATAATACAGATAGTTCTGCAGTCCATGTAACGGTCATGACCCTTCCATAATACAGATAGTTCTGCAGTCCATGTAATGATCATGACCCTTCCATAATACAGATAGTTCTGCAGTCCATGTAATGATCATGACCCTTCCATAATACAGATAGTTCTGCAGTCCATGTAACGGTCATGACCCTTCCATAATACAGATAGTTCTGCAGTCCATGTAATGGTCATGACCCTTCCATAATACAGATAGTTCTGCAGTCCATGTAACGGTCATGACCCTTCCATAATACAGATAGTTCTGCAGTCCAGGTAATGGTCATGACCCTTCCATAATACAGATAGTTCAGCAGTCCAGGTAATGGTCATGACCCTTCCATGATACAGATAGTTCTGCAGTCCATGTAACGGTCATGACCCTTCCATAACACAGATAGTTCTGCAGTCCAGGTAATGGTCATGACCCTTCCATGATACAGATAGTTCTGCAGTCCAGGTAATGGTCATGACCCTTCCATGTAGGAAACAGAAATAATAACAGTATAGACATTGTCATATCGTTTTAGCTCCAACATGAGTTTTTTCCCTTTCTGTTAAGGGTGTCTGCATTTGACTTACTTTCTTCCTGCTTTGAATATTGCGTTTCTTCACCAAAGCCTTCTCCCCCTCATATTTTCCCTTCCTTTCCTTTCCTCTCTCCTTGCTTGGCTTAGCGGTAATGATCCCCCTCTCTTAGTGGATGAGGTGCCTTCTCAGGAGCCCACTGCACCATTTGAAAATCACTTCAGAAAAGCACAAAGACCACAGGAGGATTAGACACATTATAAGTGACAGGTGAGAAACCCCCTAAAAAGAGGGAAGAAATATAACTTTGCCAGAGACAGATATCTGCTCTCTCAGGCTGACACTTTATACTTTGAAGTATTTCCCCTTTTTACTATGGAGTGCGTTTCACGTGTCACTCTATTCTCTTTCTAGTGCACTACTCGCATAGGTCTCTGGTCAAAAGTAGTGCACTATGTAGGGAATAGGGTGCTTTTTTGGGACGCAGAACAATGTATTTCTGTTCCAGTTTTTTGGCCTCCTTCCACCATGTCACTCACTATAGGATGTAGATAAGGGGCTCGTCCCAAATGGCACCCTATTCCCTACAGGGCCCTGGTCAGAAGTTGTATACTGTATAGGGAACATGGTGGTGTTTGGGAAGCATCCCATGCCACTATAGGATTATTGTTTAATCTGTTCCCTCAGGGATTTCCAGGCAGCGTTCAACATGATCATAATGACATTTGTCACAGCTGTCTGGGTTTCAGGTTTGTTTTATAGTACTGACTTCTGATGTACTGCGCTGCATTTCCCCAGCAGTTACTAAATCTTGGAGTCCCTCCGTTTGGGAGTTCCTGTTCCTGAACTGTTTAGCTGATCAATTTATCTCCCGTTTCTTATCAGATTTGTATAAAAGGGTCAGAGCGAGACAGAGAAAAACTGAGAAAAAGCCTACAGAATCCGTGTCTGCGCCCTCACAGGACCGATAAGAAGAGTCAGAAAAAGAGTACACATCCTCCATCTTGGTACATCACAGAGAACATTGTGGTTATACTGTTTGTCAACGTGTCAGAGCTTTAGTATCCGGTGTCAGACTCTGAGACTGTCCTCTACTATGGACACCGTATGTTCTGAGGATGTCCTAATATGGACACCGCATTCAATGAGGCTGTCCTAAAATTGACACCGTATTTTACGAGGCTGTCCTTAAAATGTACATGTATGATCTGAGGGTATCCTAATATGGACATCGTATTCACTGAAGCTGTCCTAATATGGACACTGTATTCTCTGAGGATGTCCTAATATGGACACCGTATACTATGAGGCTGTCCTAATATGGACACCGTATACTATGAGGCTGTCCTAAAAATGTACACTGTATGATCTGAGGATGTCCAAATATGGACATCGTATTCTCTGAGGCTGTCCTAATATGGACACTGTATTATATGAGGCTGTCCTAAAAATGTACACTATATGATCTGAGGATGTCCTAATATGGACACTGTATTATATGTGGCTGTCCTTAAAATGGACACTGTATGATCTGAGGAAGTTCTAAAATGGACACTGTATCATCTGAGGAAGTTCTAATATGGACGCTGTATATATTATGTGGCAGACCTCGCCTACATAAGTAACATTGTATCACAGTATCACTACCCAGCATCAGTAAATCTTACTCCTTACAGAAGTCATTTCTTCCCTGCTAGCAAATTCCACTTTAGAGTTACATTGTTGACGTCAAGGTTTTCAGCAATATTATTCCTTGAATAGTGGGAGCTTTAATTCAGAAAACTGTTATTTACTGTAGCAATCCTCAATACAAGTATAATCTAGACATAATGGAAATTATATCATATTGGCTGAAATGTATCAAAAATGTCCTGAATTGTAATCTTTGTATTGCATTTTTAAATAGTTTATTTGATGTTTCCTTGCTTTTAGTCTGATCAGTGGTTTGATTGATTCAGTGTATTAGCAGTCTGCTTTGTTCCCCCTATCTGACAGCACCATTAGTACATCATTTGAATGGATGAATCATTTTGAGAAGGCTTTCATTTTGTGGCTTTGAAATGTGCAGTTTTACACCACAAAAGGTCAGTCTTGTCATGAAAATCTGCTCAGAAGCTTTTTATGTGGTTGATTCAGGATTGTATTTACGGTGTTTTATGTTCCGTTGTTCAATTGGTCAGGAGGGTATGGATGTCCCTCCTATCAGTTTAACATAGTTTATTATATATTATACAGTAACCCTTTAATAGGCCTAGTTATAACAAACAGTTTTTGTGTGTGTGTGTATCTGTGTGTGTGTGTGTGTGTGTGTGTGTGTGTGTGTGTGTGTGTGTGTGTGTGTGTGTGTGTGTATATGCGTGCCTGTCTGTGTGTGTGTGTGTATGTGTCTGTGTACATTATAACAGACTAATTTGAGGGCATTGCCGGTGACGCAAGACTACACCTTCAGTTGTGATAGGAACATAATTCCATTCCACTCTGATATGTCGTCTCCCTCCCTCTAGGCGTCATCTGTGCTGCATGTCATAGTCAAAACTACTAAACCAGAACCTCAAGTCGTGCCAATGTTTCTCTCTGTTGCTGTAAAAAGAAATTAAGCCAAACAGTTTCCAATTGTTCACGATTCTACCAATTCCCAGAACAGCTGTATTGACAGACTAGACTAGAGGGTTTTACTTTGTGGTCTTGGCAATATTCCTACCAACTGGCAATATTAAATCTTATCAATTATTTGAGTCTAAAGCCCACTCTGCTATCCCAGTCACCCAAGACCAAGAATAACATTTGGATAAAGGGGAAGGTGAGATTATAGAAATATAGTTGATGGCAACTTTGTAGACATCTTCACAGAAAACACTTTCACAGAAAACATCTTCACAAAAAACACCTTCACAAAAAATACCTTCACAAAAACACTTTCACCAAAAAAAGTTCACAAAAAACAGCTTAACAGATAACACCTTTACCAAAAAACACCTTAACAAAAAAATCACCTTCACAGAAAACATCTTCACAAAAACACTGTCACAGAAAACACCTTTAGACATGTGTGAAGGCCAATCAGACCTGTGAACATTACTCCTAGCGGCGTACTGCAGCTTTCCATATTGTCTGTAGCCTGTGAGGTGGGGAAACACTTTTCTGCTTTTATGGATTGTGTTGCTTTTTGTGCTGTTGCTCTGTCTGCGTGCTACGTGTTGCTTGTCCAATGTTACTCTGTCTGTCTGCGTGCTACGTGTTGCTTGTCCAATGTTACTATGTCTGTCTGCGTTCTACGTGTTGCTTGTCCAATGTTACTCTGTCTGTCTGCGTGCTACGTGTTGCTTGGCCAATGTTACTCTGTCTGTCTGCGTGCTACGTGTTGCTTGTCCAATGTTACTCTGTCTGTCTGCGTGCTACGTGTTGCTTGTCCAATGTTACTCTGTCTGTCTGCGTGCTACGTGTTGCTTGTCCAATGTTACTCTGTCTGTCTGCGTGCTACGTGTTGCTTGTCCAATTTTACTCTGTCTGTCTGCGTGCTACGTGTTGCTTGTCCAATGTTACTCTGTCTGTCTGCGTGCTACGTGTTGCTTGTCCAATGTTACTCTGTCTGTCTGCGTGCTACGTGTTGCTTGGCCAATGTTACTATGTCTGTCTGCGTGCTACGTGTTGCTTGGCCAATGTTACTATGTCTGTCTGTGTGCTACGTGTTGCTTGGCCAATGTTACTATGTCTGTCTGCGTGCTACGTGTTGCTTGGCAAATGTTACTCTGTCTGTCTGCGTGCTACGTGTTGCTTGGCCAATGTTACTATGTCTGTCTGCGTGCTACGTGTTGCTTGGCCAATGTTACTCTGTCTGTCTGCGTGCTACGTGTTGCTTGTCCAATGTTACTCTGTCTGTCTGCGTGCTACGTGTTGCTTGTCCAATGTTACTCTGTCTGTCTGCGTGCTACGTGTTGCTTGTTCAGTGTTACTCTGTCTGTCTGCGTGCTACGTGTTGCTTGTCCAATGTTACTATGTCTGTCTGCGTGCTACGTGTTGCTTGTCCAATGTTACTCTGTCTGTCTGCGTGCTACGTGTTGCTTGTACAATGTTACTCTGTCTGTATGCGTGCTACGTGTTGCTTGGCCAATGTTACTATGTCTGTATGCGTGCTACGTGTTGCTTGTCCAATGTTACTCTGTCTGTCTGCGTGCTAAGTGTTGCTTGTCCAATGTTACTCTGTCTGTATGTGTTGCTTGTGAAATGTTATTAGGCAGCTGGCTAAAACCATCACTTTTACTGAAACGCTGATTAATGTGCACTGTTGCTGTAAAAATAAAAATAAACTCAACTGAATCTTTGTTCATTTTTATGTCTGAGACAATGTTATGTTGAAGTACGCCACAGCCCACGATTTCTTGGGTAATATAGAACATGTTGGTTGCCATGGAAACCCTTGCTTTAAAATGGATCATAGAAAAAGGTACCAGTACAGACCAAACATCACGTGACATGTTTTCAACTGAAAAGGTTGTTCAGATAACTGATGTGTTGTAGCAGACTTGGTTATTATAGTCTACAGATGATTGACATGTTTAATAACTATAATCCACATAATAATCCACATTTCCTGTTGCTGGAGTATTTTCCTGCTGTAGCAAACTGGATCAAATGACGATCCTACACCTGTTCACAGATGATGGGATACCCAGAGAAAAGAAGACATATTTTTCAGTGTAATTGGATCATTATGTTGCACTCTGCTTTCTTATGTCAGCAAACAAAATGAAGCACATCCATCAACAGATCACATCATATAAAGGATGTTTCTCCTACAGGTAATGTACTGTTTCCACTATAGCCTATCAAACAGAAAAGAGCTGTGAGGAAAACATCACAGCACGTGCCAGTATTGCGAAATTCAAGTAATGTGACCTATGCAGGAAGCTAGGTAGGCTGGATATCTAGCTATTCATTTAATGAATAGAAGCTTTGTTTATAGCAAACGGATAGAAATCTCAAAATGAACGTTCAAGAACCCAATCAGCAACTAGTTTTCCTACTTCCAGATATACAAAACACTTCAACACATTAAGAACCACTAGGTCTAAGGAAGGGTTTCTGAGTTAGACTTCAGGAAGTACGGTATGATAACATTCGACTAATAACTACAATGTTGATTTCATTCTATCTTAACTGATCTTGTTTAGTATGTAATTAAGTGCACCAACACCCTACCTCCTCGACTAATAGTTGTTGATGAAAAATAGTTTTGATAGCCAACACTAACATGGACCCAGATGACTAGAATTTAGAATTTGGAACCAAAATTTGGAACTGGAATTTGAAGCTTTGGGAGGAATCTCTGGAACTCTTTTTTTCTCACCCTGTTGATGTTTAATGAGTTGGCCCACAGTTGGGTCGTTTAGAGTATGAGTGACAGCTGAAGTGCCCTAAAGGATTTGTGCCCACTGTGGCCCGCTGTGCCCTCGTACCCGTGTGCTCTCACTCAGTGATGCCAAAGCTTCCATGTAGCAGGTGCTTACCCCAGGAAGGAGTTCTCACTTGCTGTGGGACTCAGTTGTCCCTCAAGTCAAAGCACTGTGCTCATCCTCTATGAAACTTAGACCATCTTGACTCACCATCAGGAGAGAGGGAGCGAGAGAAAGAGTGAGGGAGGGAGAGGGAGACAAAGACAGAGAGAGGGGCAGAGAGAGAGGGGCAGAGAGAGAGAGAGAGAGACCATAAGATATAGGAAGAGAGAGAGAGAGAGAGAGAGAGAGAGAGAGAGAGAGAGAGAGAGAGAGAGAGAAGGTTAGAGAGAGAGAGCGAGAGAGAGAGAGAGAGAGAGAGAGAGAGAGAGAGAGAAGGTTAGAGAGAGAGAGAGCGAGAGAGAGAGAAGGTTAGAGAGAGAGAGAGCGAGAGAGAGAGAAGGTTAGAGAGAGAGAGAGCGAGAGGGTGAGGGTTAGGGAGAGAGAGAGAGGGAGAGGGCGAGGGTTAGGGAGAGAGAGAGAGAGGGCGAGGGAGAGGGCGAGGGTTGGGGAGAGAGAGAGAGAGGGCGAAGGAGAGGGCGAGGGTTTGGGAAAGAGAGAGGGCGAAGGAGAGGGCGAGGGTTAGGGAGAGAGAGAGAGAGGGCGAGGGAGAGGGCGAGGGTTAGGGAGAGAGAGAGGGCGAAGGAGAGGGCGAGGGTTAGGGAGAGAGAGAGAGGGCGAAGGAGAGGGCGAGGGTTAGAGAGAGAGAGAGAGAGGGCGAGGGCGAGGGTTAGGGAGAGAGAAAGAGAGAGAGGGCGAAGGAGAGGGCGAGGGTTAGGGAGAGAGAGAGAGAGGGCGAAGGAGAGGGTGAGGGTTAGGGAGAGAGAGAGAGGGCGAAGGAGAGGGCGATGTTTAGGGAAAGAGAGTGAGGGCGAAGGAGAGGGCGAGGGTTAGGGAGAGAGAGAGAGAGGGCGAGGGAGAGGGCGAGGGTTACGGAGAGAGAGAGAGGGCGAGGGAGAGGGCGAGGGTTAGGGAGAGAGCGAGAGAGGGCGAAGGAGAGGGCGAGGGTTAGGGAGAGAGAGAGCTTGGCTGTTGTGGTGTTGTCTCAACAGTTAGTGAAGTGCAATAATTGCAGCTTTCTTGTGTGATGTGAGGTGACAAGGGGAAGGGATGGAACAGACTAGAGCAAGGAGAGAGAGAGGAAGCACTGCCATTTGGCACGATGAGTTTTCACACACACACACGCGCGCGCGCACGCACGCACGCACGCACGCACGCACGCACGCACGCACGCACGCACGCACGCACACACACACACACACACACACACACACACACACACACGCACACACAGTGGATGGAATTAAAGAGGAGGGGTGAAGCTAGTCTTCCAAATGTTGTTCCTTCTGTTCTGTTTTTGCCTCATTTTCAGAAGAGAGAAGAGAGGTCCCAGTGACGGTTCACTTCAGTACACAACCAGACTAAGTGTTTTTGTTTTACTGATCGTCAGCTGCAGGAATCATCTCAAAGTGTTAAAGGTTGACTGCCTGAGTACTGAACAGGGAGTTTCCATCACCACCAGTTTGTCTGTATAATTTATTGCATTAACCTTAGCGTGTGAGCTGGCAATTGAAACAGCCCCCTGAGGCCAACGTGGAGACGACATCATCCCACCTTTGACCCTACTGACAAATGACAAACAGGATGTACCAAGTGATTTTAGTTATTTATTTTCTTGCTGGGTAGAATGCCGGTGTTATTACAATAATGGCCTGGAGGTCAGAGTCTCAGAGTCTCAGGGTCTCTGTGTGTGTGTGTGTGTGTGTGTGTGTGTGTGTGGGGGGGGGGGGGGGGGGGGAGGGGGGGGGTGTGTGTGTGTGTGTGTGTGTGTGAGAGTTGCAGGGAGGCACCAAATTAGTGATTTAATCAACAGTTGTTCAACCTCATGTCAAATCTTATCACAGTTGGTCATTCTAAACTGTACCTGTCTCACTGGACCATGTTACACTAATCCTCTATACACACACACACACACACACACACACACACACACACACACACACACACACACACACACACACACACACACACACACACACACACACACACATACTCACACACACACATACACACACACACACTACCCCTCACTGAACAAGTCCTTAAGGTGCATTTCACCCTACATTTACCATTACATTGTAACCCCAGCCAGCCAGCCAGCCTCCCAGCCAGCCAGCTGGCCTCCCAGCCAGTCTCCCAGCCAGTCAGCCAGCCTCCCAGCCAGTCTCCCAGCCAGCCAGCCAGCCTCCCAGCCAGCCAGCCTTCTAACCAGACTCCCAGCCAGCCAGCCAGACTCCCAGCCAGCCAGCATCCCAGCCAGCACCCCAGCCAGCCTCCCAGCCAGTCTCCCAGCCAGTCTCCCAGCCAGTCTACCAGTCTCCCAGCCAGTCTCCCAGCCAGTCTCCCAGCCAGCAGTACTACAGGATGTCTTGTCTTGCACCTTGCTATCATTTGCATGGCTTATGGGCTGGCTGTTTGAAAGGTAGCTAGCGCCTTATCTTTGAGCTATATTGGCTGTGACATAATGCTTCTGGCACAGAAGTACAGTGTGGATGAGAGGGGTTAATGAATTACAGCTTATTGGCATCTGGCTCTTTCACCACATCATCGCTGCAGGGGATGGAGGGAATAGAGGAGAGGAAAAGAGAAATACATGAAGGCAAGGAGTACCGCTGTGTCCCAAATGGCATCATATTCACTATATGGTGCACTACTTTTGACCAGAGGCCTATGGGGAACAGGGTGCCCTTTGGGACTCAGCCAATATAGACTGATCAATCGTTTCTCTTTCTAGATGTATATTTTAACCTTTTTTATTTAACTAGGCAAGTCAGTTAAGAACAAATTCTTATTTTCAATGACAGCCTAGGAACAGTGGGTTAACTGCCTTGTTCAGGGGCAGAACCACATATTTGTACTTTGTCAGCTTGGGGATTTGAACTTGCAACCTTTCGGTAACTAGTCCAACACTCTCACCACTAGGCTACCCTCGCTCTGGTAGGCCTATATGTTACTGTATAGTATGAACACTGTCTGTGATTCAAAGGTATTTCTGGTCTTCGTAGCCAGAGGGAGTTTACAGTGCATGGTCAGAACAGGCTAATTGCGTAGTACAAGACCTAATGGAACTAATGCTCAGCCATGGACATGTGTTTGTCTGTTTGTGTGTTTCAATATACTGGGACAACAGACGCTGATTGACCTGTACAAGGTGTGATGTTAAAACATTGATCTGTTCTGTCCTGGTCATAACATACTGTATAGGCCCTTGCTCAGCTGCATACTGTATAGGCCGTAGCTCAGCTGCATACTGTACGGGCCCTAGCTCAGCTTTGTGTCTCAGCTGAGCTTGGAAAATAAAATTATATTAAGTTAGATTTATTTTCACTTAACATTTTGTGGAATTCAATTGTTGAATAAAAGAGATACGGTTGAATTGCTCTATTGTTGATCTAAAGAGATTCATCATCATTGCCCTGGTGAATTGTTTCCCTGGTGCATTGTCTCCCTGCTGCATAACACCCTGGTGCGTTATCACCCTGGCGCGTTATCTCCCTGGTGCGGCATCACCCTGGTGCGTTATCACCCTGGTGCGTCATCGCCCTGGTGTGTTATCTCCCTGGTGCATCATCGCCCTGGTGTGTTATCTCCCTGGTGCATCATCACCCTGGTGCATCATCACCCTGGTGCATCATCGCCCTGGTGTGTTATCTCCCTGGTGCATCATCACCCTGGTGCGTCATCACCCTGGTGCGTCATCACCCTGGTGCGTCATCACCCTGTTGCGTCATCACCCTGGTGCATCATCGCCCTGGTGTGTTATCTCCCTGGTGCATCATCGCCCTGGTGTGTTATCTCCCTGGTGTGTTATCTCCCTGGTGTGTTATCACCCTGGTGCATCATCGCCCTGGTGTGTTATCTCCCTGGTGCATCATCACCCTGGTGCATCATCGCCCTGGTGTGTTGTCTCCCTGGTGTGTTATCACCCTGGTGTGTTATCACCCTGGTGCATCATCGCCCTGGTGTGTTATCTCCCGGGTGCATCATCACCCTGGTGCATCATCGCCCTGGTGTGTTATCTCCCTGGTGCATCATCACCCTGGTGCAGCATCACCCTGGTGTGTTATCACCCTGGTGCATCATCGCCCTGGTGTGTTATCTACCGGGTGCATCATCACCCTGGTGCATCATCGCCCTGGTGTGTTATCTCCCGGGTGCATCATCGCCCTGGTGTGTTATCTCCCTGGTGCATCATCACCCTGGTGCAGCATCACCCTGGTGTGTTATCTCCCTGGTGCATCATCACCCTGGTGCATCATCACCCTGGTGTTAACTGAGTTTTTATATGAAGTGACCCTTTGGAAATCTAGGGTTAAATCACATAGGTCGTAGTCTCCATCCGAAATGGCACCCTGTTCCCTAAATAGTGCACATCTTGCTCTATGGGCTCCGGTCAAAGTATTGCATTATATACTGACTGTAGGGATTAGGGTGCCATTTGGGACAGGTCCACAGATTGTCATCTACAGAGGACGATATGTGTCCTTTGTGTCCTTTCACGGATATCCATTCGTGATCGTCCGGGTGACCCAGGTGACCACGTCTCCTTTTATAAATGATCTATTTTCACCTGTTTTTCCATTTGGTCAGAAAAGCCCATTATCTTCCAACAGCCAAAATCCACAAGTTGTTTGACGATGTTCTCTTAACTTCTCATCTCAAAATGAACCCCCACACACATGTACAGGTACACGCACACTCTCTCTCTCACACACACACACACACATGATTTTAGCTTCTCATCTCTGAATGAACCAACTGAAAGAGTGAATAACAGATGTCTACCATCTCTCTCTGCCTCTTTATCTGGGAAGATGGAGTTGGTGGAGAGATCACACTGTAGTCTGGGTCAGTGACCATGGTAATGCATTAAGTGAAGATGGAGTTGGAGGAGAGATCACACTGTAGTCTGGGTCAGCGACCATGGTAATGCATTAAGTGAAGATGGAGTTGGAGGAGAGAGCAGACTGTAATCTGGGTCAACAACCATGGTAATGTATAAAGTGGAGTTGGAGGAGAGAGCAGACTGTAATCTGGGTCAACGACCATGGTAATGTATAAAGTGGAGTTGGAGGAGAGAGCAGACTTTAATCTGGGTCAGCGACCATGGTAATGTATAAAGTGGAGTTGGAGGAGAGAGCAGACTGTAATCTGGGTCAGCGTCCATGGTAATGTATAAAGTGGAGTTGGAGGAGAGAGCAGACTTTAATCTGGTTCAACGACCATGATAATGCATTAAGTGGAGTTTTAAATGAAGGTGATGGTGTACCGAGTGAGTGTGTGTGCGTGTGTGTGTCTGTGTCTGTGTCTGTGTGTGTGTGATGTGCGTCATACCATCATCTCACTGAATAAAAAGGGCTCCCCAGTTTACTGGCATAATGGTTGGATGGAAACGTGGTTATGGAGACTAGCTATGTGTTTGTACTGTGGCACTCCACGGGGAGGTTGCTCTTCTCCCTATGTGTTTGTACTGTTGGTGTTTTGCGTTGTTACATATTTCTCCTTACACATGTGGTGGAACAGCACATACACGCTTCTTGTGAACGTCTAGTTTATATATATATATATTTTTTAAACAAAAACATCCAGATTGTGCGGGCGCCACTAGCTAACAGCGAATCATTGTGGGAGAAACATCTTGTCCTCCTCCATCCTCTAGGGAGGTAAATATTGTGATGTTTGGGCAGCACTTTATTCTGATCTGTCCTACATCTGCCCTGTCACGGTTGTGTTTCTGTTCTATTCTTCCTTCCTTACTAAATATTGGATTAATGTATTGATTTTTTTTGGGACATTGAAGGTGAAAAATAAGTGTGGTTATCTGTGAGGGCTGTTAGAACACCCTGGGGGAGGACTAGAGCTGTCAGAACTCCCTGGGGGAGGACTAGAGCTGTCAGAACACCCTGGGGGAGGACTAAGGCTGACTGAACACCCTGGGGGAGCACTAGAGCTGTCAGAACACCCTGGGGGAGGACTAGAGCTGTCAGAACTCCCTGGGGGAGGACTAGAGCTGACTGAACACCCTGGGGGAGGACTAGAGCTGACTGAACACCCTGGGGGAGGACTAGGGCTGTCAGAACCCCCTGGGGGAGGACTAGAGCTGACTGAACACCCTGGGGGAGGCCTAGAGCTGTCAGAACTCCCTGGGGGAGGACTAGAGCTGTCAGAACACCCTGGGGGAGGACTAGAGCTGACTGAACACCCTGGGGGAGGACTAGAGCTGTCAGAACACCCTGGGGGAGGACTAGAGCTGTCAGAATACCCTGGGGGAGGACTAGAGCTGTCAGAACACCCTGGGGGAGGACTAGAGCTGTCAGAACACCCTGGGGGTGGACTATGGCTGACTGAACACCCTGGGAGAGGACTAGAGCTGCCAGAACACCCTGGGGGAGGACTATGGCTGACTGAACACCCTGGGAGAGGACTAGAGCTGTCAGAATACCCTGGGGGAGGACTAGAGTTGTCAGAACACCCTGGGGGAGGACTAGAGCTGACTGAACACCCTAGACCCAGCTACCGGCCCAGACCAAAACCCAGAATAACAGGTTTCCTAGACCCAGAACAAATCCTCAGACCCAGAACAAAGCCCCAGACCGGACCATAGCCCAGCCCAGCCCCAGACCGGACCATAGCCCAGCCCAGCCCCAGACTGGACCATAGCCCAGCCCAGCCCCAGACCGGACCATAGCCCAGCCCCAGACCGGACCATAACCCAGCCCCAGACACTCTGCTTTCTGCTTGACTTGGCTTTTTGTGAACAGACACAACCGTAACCGTTGGTGAACTTAGTCTGAAAGCATCACTATTTTGCCTGCATTTTTTGCCTGCGTCCCAAATAGCACCCTATTATCTACATAGCGTCCTGCTTTTGACCAGATCACTATGTGGGCTCTGGTCAACAGAAGTTGTGTATTATAAGGAATAGGGTGCCATTTGAAGCACACATCTGCCTCTGTTCAGGAGGCCCCTCACTTTCGGGGGTAGGGCCTCTGTCCAGGAGGACCCTCACGTTCTGGGAACAGAGGCCCCTCACGTTCTGGGGTAGGGCCTCTGTTCAGGAGGCCCCTCATTTTCTGGGGTAGGGCCTCTGTCCAGGAGGCCCCTCATTTTCTGGGGTAGGGCCACTGTCCAGGAGGACCCTCACGTTCTGGGAACAGAGGCCCCTCACGTTCTGGGGTAGGGCCTCTGTTCAGGAGGCCCCTCACGTTCTGGGGTAGGGCCTCTGTTCAGGAGGCCCCTCACGTTCTGGGGTAGGGCGAAGCTGCCAAACCTGTCAAGCAGCAGAAGACTGTCAGAATATCTCCTCTATTCGCCTTCCTTCTGAAAGAGAATAGAGCCAAGCATGCTTTGCAGAACCCATTTAATTATTCAAGAGCTAGTACCAGCCAGGGAAACAAATCCCCACCCATCCACTGATGTCAGCGTCGGCTTGCTTCTTCTCCATGCCGAGAGTAAACATTAAAACATTCAACACGCAATGGAGGAATCAGCCTCCAACAACCAGACCTGGGTTCAAATACTATTACAAATATTTCAAATGCTATATATTGAGGGTAACAAGGAAGTACTTTTCAAAAGAATTGTTCAACACACAGATAGAACACAGAGAGACTTGTTAGCTGGGAGGAATAAATGATTTTAATTGACTTACAGCGTTACTAGTAGACATTTTGTCAATGCAGAAGCACCTCTAACTTCGCCCGTTTTCTTTTAGAGGTGCTGACGAACGGAGGGTGAACTATATAAAAATAAAGGAAGTTGCAAACTCTAAATATACTCCTAACAATTTAATGAGTACACCTAACCAACGTCTCGGCAACGCAGCGCCTTCTTCAGCGTGACCTAGGGTTCCTTAGTACCTTTGTGCTAAGGAGACATTGGAGTCCTTTTAAAGGGAGTTTCAGTTTGTCTGATTAGTTGTATTGTGAGCTGTGGTGCTTGGGCCTGCCAGACCTGGCATGATGTTAAGTAAGAAATGACTAGCTACCAATATAAACATAGACATTTACCAGTCACCAGTCCCATCAGGGTTATAGATGAATAACAATACATAATAAATTACACCATTAAACACAAAGTTAGTCCAGGAAACTCTCCTTCTAAAGGTATTGGTAGATTGAATTAACAAAATCTGATTGAAGGAATTAAAGGGGGCTGTAGAGTTTGGGGAAAATATGACATTCTAGTTGATTACCGTTACCTACAAATGATCCCAAATGAACTACCATTTAAGTACACACAGTAACATCTAGTAACCAATGAATGACTTAATCAACGTTTTGAGCGAGACCTATAGGCTGTCAGTTTAGTTTACATGTTATTCTCAGTCTTGGCTCTGCTTGGCTGGTTGGGACACTCTGTTTCGTTCCTTTTTTTTATTTTTTTATTTTTTTATTTTACCTTTATTTAACCAGGCAAGTCAGTTAAGAACAAATTCTTATTTTCAATGACGGCCTGGGAACAGTGGGTTAACTGCCTGTTCAGGGGCAGAACGACAGATTTGTACCTTGTCAGCTCGGGGGTTTTGAACTCACAACCTTCCGGTTACTAGTCCAACGCTCTAACCACTAGGCTACCCTGCCGCCCCTTTCGGGGGTAGGGCCTCTGTCCAGGAGGACCCTCACGTTCTGGGAACAGAGGCAATGAATTATGAATCACGATCACGATTATGAATCACGATGTGTACGCAGATGGAAATGACGAGAGGACGACCCTGTCTGTCCCTCTGAGGCAACTGATATTGACAGTACTTTTCTCACCTGCTTCTATACTGACATTTATGGCAACACTCTGCCACTAAAAACACCTCTGTGTAATGAAGTGTGCATATGGGTGCTTTTACTAGATATAAACATAGTAACACATAGGTCACTATAAAAGCACTATCCCAGCAGGAAAAACTGGATAAAACTACATTATTAAAACCGTTGCAAGTCAGTGGTCTCGTGGTTAGAGTGTCCGTCGGGAGATTGGAAGGTTTGGGGTTTAATCCCCGGTCGAGTCATACTAAAGACTCATAAACAGGACCCAACGCCTCTCTGTTTGTCACTCAGCACTAAGGACATGGATTGTAAGGGTAAGGCCCTGCAACAGTAGCGTCCTGTCCAGGGCGTGTACTTGTACTTCAAGCTGCCTCACGCTGCAGAAACAAGAGCTAGGCTCCTGTCCTATGGGCTGTTCTGGCTCCTGTCCTATGGGCCGTTCTGGCTCCTGTCCTATGGACTGTTCTGGCTCCTGCACAATGGACCGTTCTGGCTCCTGCACTATGGGCCGTTCTGGCTCCTGTCCTATGGGCCGTTCTGGCTCCTGTCCTATGGACCGTTCTGGCTCCTGTCCTATGGACCGTTCTGGCTCCTGTCCTATGGACCGTTCTGGCTCCTGCACAATGGACCGTTCTGGCTCCTGTCCTATGGACCGTTCTGGCTCCTGTCCTATGGACCGTTCTGGCTCCTGTCCTATGGACCGTTCTGGCTCCTGTCCTATGGACCGTTCTGGCTCCTGTCCTATGGACCGTTCTGGCTCCTGCACTATGGACCGTTCTGGCTCCTGTCCTATGGGCCGTTCTGGCTCCGACAAGGCTTACTTATTGTTATTGTTGTAAACTGGGATTAATCAAAAATGCATTGTATTCTCAGGGTCTCCTATCATACAGAAACCTCCAACACTACTGTTACAGTTGATTGGTTCCGGTGTAATCACTTGAGATTGGACATAGAGGCAGTATAGTTGAGAGAGAAAAAAAAACGTCTTACTTCACAAGAGCTCACAAAGGAAAAAGAGAGGAGAAGATCACTTCCTTTCTTTCCCTTCCTGATAGTTTTCCAGTCTCTTTTTCGTCTAATAACAGGAGAACAACGAGAGAAATCCTTGGATGATTGTGATGGTAGATGTTGTCAGTGCTTTTAATGGGTGTATAGTTGTGTAAAGGCTGCGATGCGATGCGCACATTGTCTCAGCAGCTGTTTACCTGGTGGTTTCTGTTGTACCTTCCAGTTAAAGAGATGGTCAGCATCCCAAAATGCACCCTATTCCCTACTTTTGACTGGATATGGTCAAATGTAGTGCCCTCTATAGGGAATAGGGTGCCATTTTGGATGCATCCATTGGTAAGACATGCATACTAATGTGACCCTTTTCATTAGGATTCTCTGCACACAACGGCAGAGACTAAATGCACGTACGGGTCTCACATGACATTAGGCCAGGATAAGTGAACACAGAGACTTAATGTGAAAGTCCAACAAACTATGAGTAATAATGCAGAGCATACTAGATACACTGCAACCAAACACTTTACATTCAGAAGTTAAGATATATTAAAGATGATTCCTACTTTTTGCATTGCATCTTATTTCAAAATGAGTTCCTTAATTCAACAACATGTATGTGCAATAGATTGTAAGGCATACGGCACAATCCCACATACTCGTCTCAACATAGAGTTTCAACAGATAGATAAATATATAGGTCCAACAATCTGCTTTGATGGAAGTTAACTGCCGAACTAAAACAAGCTCTTCACCGAAAACGTTGTCTCGTCTGTTCCCTATTCTCTGGAACACTCGTTTTTTTTTCTATTTCTATATTATGGAACCTTCTTTTGAATTTCCTGCCAGTCTATTATTAGCCTGTCCCTTAGCTCTGGTGACGTCGTTGTGACTGCAGTAGCAGCAGCAGCAGTAGAGGCAGCAACAGTCTTCATCTCTCTACGGTGACTCTCATCACCACCGTACACCTGAGTCATCTGGGAGTTCTGTTCTGTCTCCCATACGGCCACAGGCTTTACACATGATTACCATAGACGCCTGAAACTGGGGAAGGAGCAACACACAGGCACACACACAGGCACACACACAGGCACACACACATAGGCACACACACAGGCACACACACACACACACACACAGGCACACACACACACACAGACACACACACACACACACAGGCACACACACACACACACACACACACAGGCACACACACACACACACACACACAGGCACACACACACACACACACACACACACACACACACACACACACACACACACACACACACACACACACACACACACACACACACACAGGCACACACACACACACACACACAGGCACACACACACACACACACAGGCACACACACACAGGCACACACACACACACACACACACACACACACACACACACACACACACACACACACACACACACGTACAGGATCTTCTCCTTAAATGCTGTTTGAGAAGAAGACGAGGAGAGGGCGCTAGCAATGGAGGAAAGATGAATTAGGAAAGAGCCACCTTGTCCTGAAAGAGGACAGTGACCCTACAGTACAGAGAAACCTCTGTCGCTCCTTTTTGTACCTCGCAAAGAAGCAACTGGCAAATGTGGAATGTGACTATTATGAAGCAGCAGCAAGGTACTGGTTGAGCTTGATGTCTTGTTTTTGCCCACAGCAGCATAACAATTCTAAAAATATTCCATTCTTTATTCATAGGATGTTTGCACTGAATCAGACTTGGAGTTTGTATTGGAGTCTACAGATACGGAATACATTACAATCTAGGCCACCCGGCTGTTGTTCTGCAACTATAAGCCAATTCTTCCCATGTCAGTGTGGATGAATGTCCATATTAGTATCCAAATGTACCATTATTTAAAGAGGATTATACTTGCATTAGGCTACATGTTCATTGTTTAAACATCTTATAAAGACCGTGTAGAATCACCCAAACATTCACCCTCAATCTATTACCATTATTTAAAGAGGATTGTGGCTAAAGCACATTGCTCAAACGTCTTATAAACACTGAGTGAGATCCTCCGACATTCCCCCTGCAACTCGGTTGGGATTTGTTAGCAACATAGTGTGGGCCGGCCTGACCTCATAACTTTAATCTCCTCACTTCAAAGTGTCTGCCAGCCGTTCTAATTATAAAGGCAGTTCAATATTTAAATTCCTTAATTCATTCTGTTTAAATGGAAAACAACGGATCTCACTTTATATCTGCGTCTCAAATGGAGCCCTGTTCTCTACAGAGCGGAGTGCTCTACTTTAGAACAGAGCCCTATGCGTCCTATGGGTCCTGGTCAAAAGTAGTGCACTACATAGGGAATAGGATGCCATGTGGAACTCAAACCCATGTGCTATCTGTCCCTCCTCTCTCCCATGGTTAGGTCTGTTAATCACAGATTTCATATTCCTTTTGTGTCTTCCTAGTTAATGGTATTGTATTAGTGCTAAAAGGCTTTGCAGGAAGAAACAATCGTAACTTTTCAAAACAAAAATAACCATCTGTTGTTTCAACCTTGTCGTGAAAGAGCCCAGGGATACAGTAGACTCTTCATTATGAATACTGTGGTACATTTTAAAACCTGGTCCAGAGAAACACTTGAGAGAAATGTACGTCAAGGCTTATTCTTTTGACTGCAATATTTTACAGAATATTATTTATATTATTTTTATATTAAATTCTATTGTATCACGATGCCTGGTAGCAGGTTACAGTCATCTCTGTCCCTGGTAGCAGGTTACAGTCATCTCTGTCCCTGGCAGCAGGTTACAGTCATCTCTGTCCCTGGCAGCAGGTTACAGTCATCTCTGTCCCTGGCAGCAGGTTACAGTCATCTCTGTCCCTGGTAGCAGGTTACAGTCATCTCTGTCCCTGGCCTGGTAGCAGGTCACAGTCATCTCTGTCCCTGGCAGCAGGTTACAGTCATCTTTGTCCCTGGCAGCAGGTTACAGTCATCTCTGTCCCTGGCCTGGTAGCAGGTCACAGTCATCTCTGTCCCTGGCAGCAGGTTACAGTCATCTCTGTCCCTGGCAGCAGGTTACATTCATCTCTGTCCCTGGTAGCAGGTTACAGTCATCTATGTCCCTGGCAGCAGGTTACAGTCATCTCTATCCCTGCAGCAGGTTACAGTCATCTCTGTCCCTGGTAGCAGGTTACAGTCATCTATGTCCCTGGCAGCAGGTCACAGTCATCTCTGTCCCTAGCAGAAGGTTACAGTCATCTCTGTCCCTGGCAGCAGGTCACAGTCATCTCTGTCCCTGGCAGCAGGTCACAGTCATCTCTGTCCCTGGCAGCAGGTTACAGTCATCTCTGTTCCTGGTAGCAGGTTACAGTCATCTCTGTCCCTGGTAGCAGGTTACAGTCATCTCTGTCCCTAGCAGCAGGTTACAGTCATCTCTGTCCCTGGCAGCAGGTTACAGTCATCTCTGTCCCTGGCAGCAGGTTACAGTCATCTCTGTCCCTGGTAGCAGGTTACAGTCATCTCTGTCCCTGGCCTGGTAGCAGGTCACAGTCATCTCTGTCCCTGGCAGCAGGTTACAGTCATCTCTGTCCCTGGCAGCAGGTTACAGTCATCTCTGTCCCTGGCCTGGTAGCATGTCACAGTCATCTCTGTCCCTGGCAGCAGGTTACAGTCATCTCTGTCCCTGGCAGCAGGTTACATTCATCTCTGTCCCTGGTAGCAGGTTACAGTCATCTATGTCCCTGGCAGCAGGTTACAGTCATCTCTATCCCTGCAGCAGGTTACAGTCATCTCTGTCCCTGGTAGCAGGTTACAGTCATCTATGTCCCTGGCAGCAGGTCACAGTCATCTCTGTCCCTAGCAGAAGGTTACAGTCATCTCTGTCCCTGGCAGCAGGTCACAGTCATCTCTGTCCCTGGCAGCAGGTCACAGTCATCTCTGTCCCTCGCAGCAGGTCACAGTCATCTCTGTCCCTGGCAGCAGGTCACAGTCATCTCTGTCCCTGGCAGCAGGTCACAGTCATCTATGTCCCTGGCCTGGCAGCAGGTTGAGCAGAGTTCAAACCTGGATGGGCTGAATGGTGTGCTTTGCTCTGCTCCCATCATTCACTACATTGATACTGCACTGCTGAGGAAGAGCTTGCAATAAGCATTGCACCGTACCGTTTACACCTGCTGTATCCTGTGCATGTGACAAATACATTACATTTGATTTAGCTGTTCCTATGTTGTACTGGCAGGCGGGGGGGGGGGGGGGGGGGGGGGGTGTAAGTGGTAGACAGAATCGGTGATAGAAGAGTGAAGGAATAAGTGACAAACGTCATGTTAAAAGTCACGAAAGAGTGAAAGAGGAAGTGATAGAGAATCGGAGTAAGAGAATGCAGGAATCTGTTGATGGACAGCATACAGTATCTGATGTCTCAAGGTCATCTTTGAGTTTTCCTCGATCTTCTATGTCATAATTAATGTCCATGTCCTTCAATATGCTTCACCCTTTTGTTAACATTTACTCTTGACTCCAATTTGTATTTGCATGTGTGTTTGTGCGTGTGCGTGTGTGTGTGCGGAGTGTGTGTATCTGACCATCCCTCCATGCCCGTTTCTTCTCTTTCAAACCTCCTAGGTCACCTTTGTGTTCTCTGATCGTCCTCTACAGTGTCTGCTTGTTTACCTACGCAGGAACCATGTCACTTCTCTTTGGCCCACTACCAGCACCATGAATACAGGGGCAGACAGCACGTTATGGATGGGTTGGGGCAAGGCATTTATCAAAGTTCACCCTGCGTGTTTTGACATATTGTCACAGCGTTCATTTAGATGAATGCGAGGAAGAGGTTTGAGTGGATCTGCCGAGTCCCGAGAGACGTTGACAGTTCAGCTAGCTCGACGTTTGTCACGTCATGAGCTGAATGTAATGTACAGTGCCTTCAGAAAGTGTTCACACCCCTTGACTTTCTATACATTTTGTCGTGTTACAGCCTGAATTTAAAAATGATAACATTTAGATTTTTCACTTGTCTGCACACAATACCCTGTAAAGTCAAAGTGGAATAATATTTTTCTAAATTAAAAAAATAATAATAAAAAATAAGTATTCAACCCCTTTGTTATGGCCTAAATAAGTTCAGAAGTAAATATTTGCTTAACATGTCACATAATAAATTGCATGGACTCACTCTGTGTGCAATAATAGAGTTTAACAAGATTTTTGAATGACTGCCTCATCTCTCTACACTACACATACAGTTTTATCTGTAGGGTCCCTCAGTCGAGCAGTGAATTTCAAACACAGATTCAACCACAAAGACCAGTGATGTGTTCCAGTGCCTTGCAAAGAAGGGCACCTACTGATAGATGACATTGAATATCCCTTTGAATATGGTGAAGTTATTAATTACACTTTGGATGCTGTATGAATACACCCAGTCACTACAAAGATACAGTCCTTCCTAACTAATTGGCTGGAGAGGAAGTAATGCATTACAAACTTCACCATGAGGCCAGTGGTGACTTCAAAACAGTTACACAGTTAAATGGCTGTGACAGGAGAAAACTGAGGATGGATCAACAACATTGTAGTTACTCCACAATACTAACCTAATTGACAGAGTGAAAAGAAGGAAGCCTGTACAGAATACAAATATTCCAAAACATAAATCTTGTTGTGGCAAAGCAATAAAATTGTCCTGAATACAAGGTGATATGTTATGTTTATATGTTTGCCTACTTAAATAAAGGTCAAATAAATATATATACTGTATGCAATAAAATGCAAATTAATTACTTAAAAATCATACAATGCGATTTTCTGGATTTTTGTTTTAGATTCCGTCTCTCACAGTTGAAGTGTACCTATGATAAAAATGACAGACCTCTACATGCTTTGTAAGTAGGGAAACCTGCGAAATCGGCATTGTATCAAATACTTGTTCTCCCCACTGTACACCAGGGATAATAAGTGACACCTGGAGGGGGTGGAGACAATCACAAGACAGGTGAAACATATCAGGGTGTGCCAGTACCACTCCCCCCTCTAGGGGCACCACCTGACGCCCTACCTGGGCGCATACATGGTTGACTGGCGTGTCGGCGGTGGAAGTCGGCGATAAGGGCTGGGTCCAGGATGTCTCACAGTCAACCAGGTACTGGAAGCCCGTGGTCGAACACCTAGGAGGCGTTTCACCATGTATGCAGGATGGCCATCAATTACACGGGGATGGGGGGGTGGGCCTGGGGAAAGAAGACAAAGAACTGTGAGACACGGGCTTAATCCTAGACACATGGAACGTAGGGTGAATACGGAGGGTACGGGTTAACAAGAGACAGACAGCAGTGGAACTCAGGACTCTAGAGATGCGAAACGGACCAATGAAATGAGGGGACAGTTTGCGTGACTCTACCTGATGCGGCAGGTCCTGTGTGGACAGCCATACCCTCTGCCCAATGTGGTAACAAGGAGCTGGAGTCTGGCGTCGGTCCGCTTGTTGACGATATCAGTAGTTGGTCTTGAAAAGTGCTACCCGAGCTGTTCTCCAGGTAAGTCGAAAGTGGCAGACAAACGTCTGGGCCGAGGGTACATTGATTTCCGGTTATTGTTCTGGGAAGTTGATACCCCATGGAGCACTCAATGGCGGCAACCAGAATGACAGGACAGCCTGGAGAAATGAGCCTTTTCCAGGACCCGGGACTGGACTGAGTTCGGGACAAACAACTGGTTAGCCAGGCCCCCTTCAGGGCCAGGCTGGAAACTTTGTTCCTTGCGAACCAGGGTCTCAATACCCCAACCCACTGAGGCTGCAAGGCATGAGGTAGGGAGAATGATTTCGGAGGCTGAGTGTTTGGCAGAGGAACTGTATTGGCAAGAGACGGCATCAGGCTTCACATTCTTGGACCCTGGGCGGTAGGAAATGTTGAAGTTAAATCTTGTAAACAGGAGAGCCCACCGGGCCTGCCTGGAATTAAGGCGCTTTGTTGCACAGAGATATTCCACATTTTCATTGTCGGTCCAGACCAGGAATGGCTGTTCTGATCCTTCCAGCCAGTGCCTCCACTTTTCCAACGCCATCTTGACTGGCAGGAGTTCTTTGTTCCCTACGTCGTAGTTCCTCTCTGCAGGATTGAGACGATGAGACTTGAAGGCACAGGGATGAAGCTTTTGGTCCTGGGAAGATCGCTGGGACAGGATGGCCCCCACTCCAACATCAGAAGCATCAACCTCTACCACAAATTGATGGGATGGATCCGGATGGATGAGGATGGCTGCTGTGGTGAACCGATGCTTCAGGTCCACAAAGGCTCTGTCGACAGCTGGAGACCATTTGAACGGTACTTTGGGAGAGGTGGGTGCAGAGAGGGGGGCTGCAAGGGTGCTGTAGAAGTTTGCAAAACCCAGGAAATGTTGCAGCTGCACCCTGGACGTAGGTTGAGGCCAATCCACCACTGCTTTCACCTTTCCAGGATCGATCTGGATTTTTCCCTCAGCGATGACATATCCCAGAAAGGAGATTGTAGAGCGGTGGAACTCACACTTCTCGGCTTTAACAAGCAATTGGTTCTCCAAGAGGCGCTGAAGGACCTGTCTGACATGAAGAACATGTTGGGCAGACCGGGAAAAAAACAGGATGTCGTCAAGGTAGACGAACACAAAACGGTTTAGCATGTCCTGGAGCACATTGTTTGCCAGAGCCTGGAAGACAGCAGGGGTGTTGGTGAGTCCAAACGGCATGACCTGGTACTCATAATGTCCGCTGGCTGTGTTGAATGATGTCTTCCACTCATCTCCTTCGCGTATCCGAACCATGTGGTAGGCACTCCCAAGGTCCAGCTTAGAAAAGTGGTGGCTCCCTGGAGAGGTTCAAAAACCGAGGAGGGGTAACAATTCTTAACCGTAATGTAATTTAGATCCCGGTAGTCAATGCACGGATGCTGGGTCTTGTCCTTTTTCTCCACAAAGACGGACGGCCCCAGTAGCCAGAGACTCCTCTATGTATTCCTCCATGGCCTTGGTCTCCAGCCCAGGTAGAGAATATAGCCTACCACGAGGTTGTTTGGTGCCTGGGAAGAGATCAATGGCACAATAATAAAGACGGTGCGGGGGAAGAGAAGTAGCCTCTGCCTTGCTGAAAACTTCCAGGAGGTCGTAGTACTCTGTGGGGACGGCAGAGAAATCTGAGACTTGACTTAAGCCCTGAGGAGGCCGTCTCTGGGAAGGCTGCGCTGCTTTGAGGCAATGGGAATGGCAGAACGGACTCCAACCCAGATTTGAACTTGTGGTTCAGTCAATAACGGGGGTTGTGTTTTTTGAGCCAAGAAAATCCCAAAACAAGAGGAACATGGGGAGACTCAATGAGGAGAAGCTATATAGCCTCACTATGATTTCCTGAAACCCGCTGATTAACTCCTCTAGGGGGTGTGGGACGGTAGCATCCCACCTGGCCAAGATCCAGTGAAATTGCAGAGCGCCAAATGGTGAGGGCGATGGGGGAATCGCGGTCCACCGGTAGTTCCCGAGCAGCTAAGTCATCTTTTACCACGTCAGATAATCTGTGAAGAAAGGTATCGAAAAGAGACTCCGGATTCCAGGCGGCCAACGTGCGAAAGTCAACAGCGTAGTCTGCCAAACTCCCGCCTCTCTCCCGGATTACAGAGAATCGAACAACTTCCTCACCTCTGCCATGAAATACTCCTGATGACGAAAAATGTTGGATTGTTGCTCCCAAACTGCCGTAGCCCAGGAAAGCGCCCTTCCTTTAGCGTAATAACATACTCTATCTTCCACCGATCCGAAGAAAACTAAAGATGGCTGTAGCTGAAAAATATGAGAGCACTGAGAAAGAAAACCCCAGCAGGTACCAGGATCCCCAGAATATCGCTCCGGAGTCGGTAAGCGGGGTTCTCGGGGAGCCGGGGTAGGCTGTACACAAACTCACCACTAATAAGGAAAGAGTTACTGGGTGGTTGGGGGTTCTCAGTGGTGGCAGGCTAACTCCCTGATTTGCTCCATAATAGCCTTAAACCCTTGGTCGTGGAGTTCTATCAGGGAACGAAGCCCTTCCAAAAGAAGCCCTTTCCTTTCCATCCCTCCCAATGGTGGCTCCCTGCAGGGAGACAGTGTGGCAGAGCTGGTCCAAGTTTGCTGTGCCTGTCATGGCCAGGTCATACTATAAAGGTACAAGGCGAGACCCAGACGCAGACACGGGAGGCAGATGGTTTGAGTCTTGATGTTTATTAAACAATCCAAAATGGGGTAGGCAAGAGAATGGTCAGGCATGTGGGTATGGAGTACAGAAAACAGGCAAGGGTCAAAAACCGGAAAGACTAGCAAAAGATAATAGAATCAGGAGTATCGGGAAAAACGCTGGTTGACTTTAAAAACATACAAGACGAACTGGCACAGAGAGACAGGAAACACAGGGATGTATACACTAGGGATAATAAGCAACACCTGGAGAGGGTGGAGACAATCACAAGACAGGTGAAACAGATCAGGGTGTGACATTGACAGAGCTTGAAGAATATTGAAAAGAATAATGGGCACATGTTGCACAATCCAGGTGTGGAAAGCTCTTAGAGACTTACCCAGAAAGACTCACTGTAATCGCTACCAATCGTGCGTCAACAAAGTATTGACTCGGGTGTGAAAACATATGTAAATAAGATATTTCTGTATTTAATTTTCAACAAGATTGCTTACATTTCTAAAAACACATTTTCACTTTGTCATTATGGGGTATTGTGTGCAGATTGGTGAGGAAAAAAATATGTTTAATCTATTTTGAATTCTGGCCTCAACACAACAGAATGTGGAGTAGGTAAAGGGGTATGAATACTTTCTGAAGGCACTGTAGCTAGAGAGATTGTTTATGTTCCAAATGGCACCCTATACCCTATATAGTGCACTACTTTTGACCAGGGACCATAGGCCATAGTGCACTATATAGGAAATAGGATGCCTTTTGGAACACCTCCAGTGAGTGGGTGATCCCTATTATAATGTAATGTTAAATCCATGAGGCAGCTCCAAACAAGAAGCAGTTGATTTATTTAGAACACTGAATATCCTGATTCTATTGAAAAGGCTTTGGAACGTTGATCCATCTGTGATAGGATGTATCCATCCTCCTCTCCTGTGTGTGTGTGTGTGTGTTTGTGTGTGACTGAGAGATGGCGGCCAGAGCTGGCTTACATTATTCATAAGCATTTCATGTCTCAGTTATCTGTCATGCAGAGGGCCCATCAAGCAACAGAGAAGGTGGGTGGCTCTGTCATGCGTTTCCCCTCCCGCTGGTGAACTCAAATGAACTTGACACACACACACACATAAACATCCACTTGCAAAAGTAATATCTGTCATGTGTGTGGGTGGGCTGCGGGCCGGGTGGGGAGGGAAAGGGCAGGCAGTTCCATGTCCGGACACCTACTCACTAATATGCCCACTCACTTCTCTGTGAACAACAAGCCAAAAGACAGTTGTTTGCTGTTTGCTGTTGCTGTCCTGCGGTATTATTTATCTCACAATGCTCTAGGGAAAACAAGATTGTCGGTGCTTTGTAGACCATACAGTCCATTTCATGCTGCGGCTCGGTAACATTCAATCCACAGTCCACAGAATCAGATCATTATAGAGGTGTAACAATATCCACACAGCCATGTTATAACCGCGTTAGAGTTCAGTCTCAGTCTTTTTCATAGCCTAGGATTTCAGCTGTATTCAGCCTTGTTGGATATCATCAAAGACCGCTGACTTTGGGGGAACTTTGCTGAGTTGTTCTGTGCACTTTTCAATCAATGGACCTTTCTTAACATTCATAGCAATGCACATACTTCCCTCAAAGTAAATAGAACAGAGAGAGAGAGAAAACAGAAATGTCTCTTTTTCGCCTTGTCCCAGATCTGTTTGTGTTGTCTTGCCAACTCCTATGGTCATTGTCAGTCCAAGACAATAGAAACAGATCTGGGACCAGGCTGGTCATTCTCTCTGCCTTAGCTCTAGTTGGCTGCTCACAGTATAGATCCTCTTCTGGACTTTGTCGTTTGCAGACCCTGTTGCTAGGATGGTGTCCAAAATACAGTCCACCCAGTCTCACCTCCACCCAGTCTCATCTCTCTCTTTCTCTCTTTCTCCCGCTCTCTCACTATTTCTCCATTGCTTTCTCTCCCCCCCCCCCCCCCCCTCTCTCTCTCTCTCTCTCTCTCTCTCTCTCTCTGTTACTTCCAAACACTTGCAAAGCATTTATGGCCCAACTCAGCCCAACGACACAGACACTGGGCCAACTGCTCTTGATTCAAGTCACATCAACATTCGAGCTGCCTCTCCTCTCTTGGATGCTGCCTCTCAATTGGCCAAGTCCTCATTAAAGCAAATTCAAGCGCTCCTTGTTTTTAAGTCTTGATCTGTGGTCCCCTATTCCCACTCATCTACCCCCCACAAACAGGGGATTGGAGGTTGGGAGAATGAACAGACAAGGAGCATCCATTCTCTTGGTCCCCTATTCCCACTCATCTACCCCCCACAAACAGGGGATTGGAGGTTGGGAGAATGAACAGACAAGGAGCCTCCATTCTCTTGGTCCCAGTCTTTCATAGAGAACCAGGATGGAATGCACATTTGTTGAGTTGGTTGCTTGGTAACAAGAAACTGTTCCTTCTTTACATTTAATTACGAATACACTTAGGGTTTTTAAAAGCCCCCGCAGTCCAAATAGTTTGCTTGATAAAAAAAACATTTTATTTTTCATGTTTATTTGGGAATGCATGAAATAACTGTAATTGAGATACGTGTACCTTGACCGTCTGAGATGATTCTCTATTGTCTATCTTCCATACACTTCACAAATAAGGCATATTACTTACGTACGTAAAATAAATCACAAACTAATTATTTTAATTGGCACCCTCCTTTAGTGACAGATATTGTATTTATCTCTACGTGTTCTGCTGACAATTAATGATGAACGCAACCTCGTTCCATTCTGATGTGAAGGAATTACCTGGCAACACATTGCTTGACGAGTGCCTCAACAGGTTACACAACTAAGATGTTATAAGTGTCATGCTGTATTAGATATAGAAATAGAATACTCATATCAGTATCATGTATTAGATAAAGTCTACTAATATCAGTATCATGTATTAGATATAAAAATAGACTACTAATATCAGTATCCTGTATTAGATATAGAAATAGACTACTAATATCAGTATCATGTATTAGATATAGATATAGAGTGCTAATATCAGTATCATGTATTAGATATAGAAATAGAGTGCTAATATCAGTATCATGTATTAGATATAGACTACTAATATCAGTATCATGTATTAGATATAGATATAGACTGCTAATATCAGTATCATGTATTAGATATAGAAATAGACTACTAATATCAGTATCATGTATTAGATATAGAAATAGACTACTAATATCAGTATCATGTATTAGATATAGAAATAGACTACTAATATCAGTATCATGTATTAGATATAGACTACTAATATCAGTATCATGTATTAGATATAGATATAGAGTGCTAATATCAGTATCATGTATTAGATATAGAAATAGACTACTAATATCAGTATCATGTATTAGATATAGAAATAGACTACTAATATCAGTATCATGTATTAGATATAGACTACTAATATCAGTATCATGTATTAGATATAGATATAGACTACTAATATCAGTATCATGTATTAGATATAGAAATAGACTACTAATATCAACATCCTGTATTAAATATAGATATAGACTACTAATATCAGTATCATGTATTAGATATAGACTGCTAATATCAGTATCATGTATTAGATATAGACTACTAATATCAGTATCATGTATTAGATATAGATATAGACTGCTAATATCAGTATCATGTATTAGATATAGATATAGACTGCTAATATCAGTATCATGTATTAGATATAGATATAGACTGCTAATATCAGTATCATGCATTAGATATAAAAATAGACTACTAATATCAGTATCATGTATTATATATAGACCGCTAATATCAGTATCATGTATTAGATATAGATATAGACTGCTAATATCAGTATCATGTATTAGATATAGATATAGACTGCTAATATCAGTATCATGTATTAGATATAAAAATAGACCGCTAATATCAAATCAAATTGTATTTGTCACATGCACCGAGTACAACAGGTGTAGACCTTGCTGAGGAATGCTTGCTTACAAGCCCTTAACCAACAATGCAGTTCAATAAATAGTATTTACTAAATAGACTAAAGTAAAGAATAAAATGAAAAGTAACACAATATCAGTATCATGTATTAGATATAGAAATAGACTACTAATATCAGTGGCATGTATTACATATAGAAATAGACTGCTAATATCAGTATCATGTATTAGATATAGAAATAGACTGCTAATATCAGTATCATGTATTAGATATAGAAATAGACTGCTAATATCAGTATCATGTATTAGATATAGAAATAGACTACTAATATCAGTATCATGTATTAGATATAGAAATAGACTGCTAATATCAGTATCATGTATTAGATATAGAAATAGACTACTAATATCAGTATCATGTATTAGATATAGATATAGACTGCTAATATCAGTATCATGTATTAGATATAGAAATAGACTGCTAATATCAGTATCATGTATTAGATATAGAAATAGACTACTAATATCAGTATCATGTATTAGATATAGATATAGACTGCTAATATCAGTATCATGTATTAGATATAGATATAGACTACTAATATCAGTATCATGTATTACATATAGAAATAGACTACTAATATCAGCATCATGTATTAGATATAGAAATAGACTACTAATATCAGTATCATGTATTAGATATAGATATAGAGTGCTAATATCAGTATCATGTATTAGATATAGAAATAGACTACTAATATCAGTATCATGTATTACATATAGAAATAGACTACTAATATCAGTATCATGTATTAGATATAGATATAGAGTGCTAATATCAGTATCATGTATTAGATATAGAAATAGACTACTAATATCAGTATCATGTATTACATATAGAAATAGACTACTAATATCAGTATCATGTATTAGATATAGAAATAGACTACTAATATCAGTATCATGTATTAGATATAGAAATAGACTACTAATATCAGTATCATGTATTACATATAGAAATAGACTACTAATATCAGTATCATGTATTAGATATAGAAATAGACTACTAATATCAGTATCATGTATTAGATATAGAAATAGACTACTAATATCAGTATCATGTATTAGATATAGATATAGACTGCTAATATCAGTATCATGTATTAGATATAGATATAGACTACTAATATCAGTATCATGTATTACATATAGAAATAGACTACTAATATCAGCATCATGTATTAGATATAGATATAGAGTGCTAATATCAGTATCATGTATTAGATATAGAAATAGACTACTAATATCAGTATCATGTATTACATATAGAAATAGACTACTAATATCAGTATCATGTATTAGATATAGATATAGAGTGCTAATATCAGTATCATGTATTAGATATAGAAATAGACTACTAATATCAGTATCATGTATTACATATAGAAATAGACTACTAATATCAGTATCATGTATTAGATATAGAAATAGACTACTAATATCAGTATCATGTATTAGATATAGAAATAGACTACTAATATCAGTATCATGTATTAGATATAGATATAGACTGCTAATATCAGTATCATGTATTAGATATAGATATAGACTACTAATATCAGTATCATGTATTACATATAGAAATAGACTACTAATATCAGCATCATGTATTAGATATAGAAATAGACTACTAATATCAGTATCATGTATTACATATAGAAATAGACTACTAATATCAGTATCATGTATTAGATATAGAAATAGACTACTAATATCAGTATCATGTATTAGATATAGAAATAGACTACTAATATCAGTATCATGTATTAGATATAGATATAGACTGCTAATATCAGTATCATGTATTAGATATAGATATAGACTACTAATATCAGTATCATGTATTACATATAGAAATAGACTACTAATATCAGCATCATGTATTAGATATAGAAATAGACTACTAATATCAGTATCATGTATTAGATATAGATATAGAGTGCTAATATCAGTATCATGTATTAGATATAGAAATAGACTACTAATATCAGTATCATGTATTACATATAGAAATAGACTACTAATATCAGTATCATGTATTAGAAATAGACTACTAATATCAGTATCATGTATTAGATATAGATATAGACTACTAATATCAGTATCATGTATTAGATATAGAAATAGAGTGCTAATATCAGTATCATGTATTAGATATAGATATAGACTACTAATATCAGTATCATGTATTAGATATAGAAATAGACTACTAATATCAGTATCATGTATTATATATAGACCGCTAATATCAGTATCATGTATTAGATATAGATATAGACTACTAATATCAGTATCATGTATTAGATATAGAAATAGACTACTAATATCAGTATCATGTATTAGATATAGAAATAGAGGGCTAATATCAGTATCATGTATTAGATATAGATATAGAGTGCTAATATCAGTATCATGTATTAGATATAGAAATAGACTACTAATATCAGTATCATGTATTAGATATAGATATAGACTGCTAATATCAGTATCATGTATTAGATATAGATATAGACTGCTAATATCAGTATCATGTATTAGATATAAAAATAGACTACTAATATCAGTATCATGTATTATATATAGACCGCTAATATCAGTATCATGTATTAGATATAGATATAGACTGCTAATATCAGTATCATGTATTAGATATAGATATAGACTGCTAATATCAGTATCATGTATTAGATATAAAAATAGACCGCTAATATCAAATCAAATTGTATTTGTCACATGCACCGAGTACTACAGGTGTAGACCTTGCTGAGGAATGCTTGCTTACAAGCCCTTAACCAACAATGCAGTTCAATAAATAGTATTTACTAAATAGACTAAAGTAAAGAATAAAATGAAAAGTAACACAATATCAGTATCATGTATTAGATATAGAAATAGACTACTAATATCAGTGGCATGTATTACATATAGAAATAGACTGCTAATATCAGTATCATGTATTAGATATAGAAATAGACTGCTAATATCAGTATCATGTATTAGATATAGAAATAGACTACTAATATCAGTATCATGTATTAGATATAGAAATAGACTGCTAATATCAGTATCATGTATTAGATATAGAAATAGACTACTAATATCAGTATCATGTATTAGATATAGATATAGACTGCTAATATCAGTATCATGTATTAGATATAGAAATAGACTACTAATATCAGCATCATGTATTAGATATAGAAATAGACTACTAATATCAGTATCATGTATTAGATATAGATATAGAGTGCTAATATCAGTATCATGTATTAGATATAGAAATAGACTACTAATATCAGTATCATGTATTACATATAGAAATAGACTACTAATATCAGTATCATGTATTAGATATAGATATAGAGTGCTAATATCAGTATCATGTATTAGATATAGAAATAGAGTGCTAATATCAGTATCATGTATTAGATATAGACTACTAATATCAGTATCATGTATTACATATAGAAATAGACTACTAATATCAGTATCATGTATTAGATATAGAAATAGACTACTAATATCAGTATCATGTATTACATATAGAAATAGACTGCTAATATCAGTATCATGTATTAGATATAGAAATAGACTACTAATATCAGTATCATGTATTAGATATAGATATAGACTGCTAATATCAGTATCATGTATTAGATATAGATATAGACTACTAATATCAGTATCATGTATTACATATAGAAATAGACTACTAATATCAGTATCATGTATTACATATAGAAATAGACTACTAATATCAGTATCATGTATTACATATAGAAATAGACTGCTAATATCAGTATCATGTATTAGATATAGAAATAGACTACTAATATCAGTATCATGTATTACATATAGAAATAGACTACTAATATCAGTATCATGTATTACATATAGAAATAGACTACTAATATCAGTATCATGTATTAGATATAGATATAGACTACTAATATCAGTATCATGTATTAGATATAGAAATAGACTACTAATATCAGTATCATGTATTAGATATAGAAATAGAGTGCTAATATCAGTATCATGTATTAGATATAGATATAGAGTGCTAATATCAGTATCATGTATTAGATATAGATATAGACTGCTAATATCAGTATCATGTATTAGATATAGATATAGACTGCTAATATCAGTATCATGTATTAGATATAAAAATAGAGTGCTAATATCAGTATCATGTATTAGATATAGATATAGAGTGCTAATATCAGTATCATGTATTAGATATAGAAATAGACTACTAATATCAGTATCATGTATTAGATATAGAAATAGACTACTAATATCAGTATCATGTATTAGATATAGAAATAGACTACTAATATCAGTATCATGTATTAGATATAGATATAGACTGCTAATATCAGTATCATGTATTAGATATAGATATAGACTGCTAATATCAGTATCATGTATTAGATATAAAAATAGACTACTAATATCAGTATCATGTATTATATATAGACCGCTAATATCAGTATCATGTATTAGATATAGAAATAGACTACTAATATCAGTATCATGTATTAGATATAGAAATAGACTACTAATATCAGTATCATGTATTAGATATAGATATAGACTGCTAATATCAGTATCATGTATTAGATATAGATATAGACTGCTAATATCAGTATCATGTATTAGATATAAAAATAGACCGCTAATATCAAATCAAATTGTATTTGTCACATGCACCGAGTACAACAGGTGTAGACCTTGCTGAGGAATGCTTGCTTACAAGCCCTTAACCAACAATGCAGTTCAATAAATAGTATTTACTAAATAGACTAAAGTAAAGAATAAAATGAAAAGTAACACAATATCAGTATCATGTATTAGATATAGAAATAGACTACTAATATCAGTATCATGTATTACATATAGAAATAGACTGCTAATATCAGTATCATGTATTAGATATAGAAATAGACTGCTAATATCAGTATCATGTATTAGATATAGAAATAGACTGCTAATATCAGTATCATGTATTAGATATAGAAATAGACTACTAATATCAGTATCATGTATTAGATATAGATATAGACTACTAATATCAGTATCATGTATTAGATATAGAAATAGACTACTAATATCAGTATCATGTATTACATATAGAAATAGACTGCTAATATGTCTGCCAGTGGAGCACAATGTCCCTGGTAAAACAAATTCCAAGAATACCAATGGTTGACAGACAGGCAGACAGACAGGCAGACAAGCAGGCAGACAGAAAGACTGGCAGACAGGCAGACAGAAAGACTGGCAGACAGGCAGACAGACAGGCAGACAGACAGAAAGACTGGCAGACAGGTCGACATTATTTAGGTTAATATTAATGCTGTGTTGAGCCGTCCAGTGCTCATCTCATTCTCATTCCCCCATCACTCAGGGTTATTGTTATTGGCAGGACATCTCTCTGATGAAATACAGGCTTCACTATAGAAACAAAGTGCTTGTAGCTCTGCCTATAGGGAGAGAGCCTTTAGAAAGAAGAGACATGATTTCCCACCCCATCCTATCTGACTGACGAGTAGCAGCTAGCCTATTGCATTGTAGCCTATTGGACACTGGGACTCCCAGTCTCCCTGTGCTCCCCGATCTCCCAGAGCTAGCTACAGTTCAGTCATTAAGGCATAGCAGATACCACTTGATCCGTGCTCCCAGGTGTTGGGACATTTGGGAATGTCATTAATCATTCACATCACCAGACCAGCTTGGATGATGAAAACAGGAAAGGAGAAATCAGGGCAAAAGGGACGACAGAGAGAGAGAGACGGGGACAGAGAGGAAGACGGAGAGACAGAGAGACGGGGACAGAGAGAGAGAGACGGGGACAGAGACAGAGAGACGGGGACAGAGAGGAAGACGGAGAGACAGAGAGACGGGGACAGAGAGAGAGAGACGGGGACAGAGACAGAGAGACGGGGACAGAGACAGAGAGACGGGAACAGAGATAGAGAGACGGGGACAGAGACAGAGAGACGGGGACAGAGAGAGAGAGATGGGGACAGAGACAGAGAGACGGGGACAGAGAGGAAGACGGAGAGACAGAGAGACGGGGACAGAGAGAGAGAGACGGGGACAGAGACAGAGAGACGGGAACAGAGATAGAGAGACGGGGACAGAGACAGAGAGACGGGGACAGAGAGAGAGTGATGGGGACAGAGACAGAGAGACGGGGACAGAGAGGAAGACGGAGAGACAGAGAGACGGGGACAGAGAGAGAGAGACGGGGACAGAGACAGAGAGACGGGGACAGAGACAGAGAGACGGGGACAGAGCGAGAGAGACGGGGACAGAGACAGAGAGACGGGGACAGAGAGAGAGAGACGGGGACAGAGACAGAGAGACGGGGACAGAGACAGAGAGACGGGGACAGAGACAGAGAGACGGGGACAGAGAGAGAGACGGAGAGACAGAGAGACGGGGACAGAGACAGAGAGACGGGGACAGAGACAGAGAGACGGGGACAAAGAGAAAGACGGAGAGAGAGATGGGGAGAGAGAGAGAGAGAGAGAGAGAGAGAGAGAGACAGAGATAGAGAGAGAGAGAGAGAGAGAGAGAGAGAGAGAGAGAGAGGCACAGCAGTGAATAAGTGTGCTGTAACTTGGCACAGGGAGAACAATATAATGAGAGAAAAATCTTCAGATTGATTCGTCTTCAGTTGAGCCTCCCAGAGGAAGGCCCTTATGCTGTGTCTCACAGTCTTAGGATGAGGAGGATGAAAACCAAGCAGGGATCTCTCTGCTGGTTGGGAGAGTGTACTGTATGTACGTGTGTATGTGTGTGTGGGTGGGGGAGAGGGGGGGGACAGTGTTGTTTGTGCGTATGTGTGAGTGTGCGTGCGTGCGTGCATGCAGGCGTGAGCATATGCCTGTGTGTGTGTGTGTTGATGTCTGATTAATCGCTGTAACACAGAAGTAAAATCTTGCATTATTTGGTCAGCCGCTCTGATAAAAGTTGAGGCAGTCACTGAAGAGGACTGTATATGATGTATAACCGTTTCTGGGTCTCAGTGTGATGGAGAAACAGAAGCCTGAATGTATAGAACTGGACGTTTCTAGGTTTAAGATCTGATAGAGAAACAGGGAGATACAGGATTAGGAAAGACATTGGACATTCACAGTGAATGATTGAAATCGTCCTCTAGTGAGCGCAGTCTCTGTGGGATGCTTTAGAGACACCCAAAATGCTGACTGCTCAAACTTCAAATGAATGTATTGCATTTTGCATTAGAGTAAGTGTCCAGTGGAAATCAAACTTTTTAAAGGTTACATTCTGTTAAAGCATACCCAAATAATACTGTTGACTCGTCCTATACTAAAACTATTTCACTAATATTGTAATTAATTATAAGTTACTGCGCAGTTACTTTAACTTCTAGATACAACCATGCAGAGCCTTGTCTGGGCTCATTAACAGTAGCTGTTTTACATGTCTGAATGCATAAGGTACAGATATTTACAATAGATTACATGAAAACAGTGGAGCTTTCCACAATATTGATACATGTATTATTATTGTTTACAGTGAATTAAAATGAGTACTGTTTTCATATTGGTGTCTTCCCCAACAGCTGTGCTTCAGTGATGTCACTGGCAGTTCTTTTTTTTTTTGCTAAGCAGTTTGTGACTAATTATTTTGTAAGAAGCTCTCAGTAAAATTGATTTGATATGATTTCTTGTAATAGCAGTCATGCCATAGGTCGACCGTGGCTAAGCAGAATAGATCTCTCTCTCTCTCTCTCTCGCTCTAACAGCAGCCATTTTTACCTCCATATTTCCAACTCAAGTAGCTAATTGCATTGAGTGGAGTTGAGTTGAGAGTTGAGAGGATCCCTAGTGTCAGGAGATCTACTTATACTAGTTGAGAGGATCCCTAGTGTCAGGAGATCTACTTATGCTAGTTGAGATGATCCCTAGTGCCAGGAGATCTACTTATACCAGTTGAGTGGATCCCTAGTGTCAGGAGATCTACTTATACTAGTTGAGAGGATCCCTAGTGTCAGGAGATCTACTTATGCTAGTTGAGATGATCCCTAGTGTCAGGAGATCTACTTATACCAGTTGAGTGGATCCCTAGTGTCAGGAGATCTACTTATACAAGTTGAGAGGATCCCTAGCGTCAGGAGATCTACTTATACTAGTTGAGATGATCCCTAGTGTCAGGAGATCTACTTATACCAGTTGAGTGGATCCCTAGTGTCAGGAGATCTACTTATGCTAGTTGAGTGGATCCCTAGCGTCAGGAGATCTACTTATACTAGTTGAGAGGATCCCTAGCGTCAAGAGACCTACTTATACTAGTTGAGAGGATCCCTAGTGCCAGGAGATCTACTTATGCTAGTTGAGAGGATCCCTAGCGTCAGGAGATCTACTTATGCTAGTTGAGAGGATCCCTAGCGTCAGGAGATCTACTTATGCTAGTTGAGAGGATCCCTAGTGTCAGGAGATCTACTTATACTAGTTGAGAGGATCCCTAGCGTCAGGAGATCTACTTATACTAGTTGAGAGGATCCCTAGTGTCAGGAGATCTACTTATACTAGTTGAGTCTATCCCTAGTGTCAGGAGACCTACTTATACTAGTTGAAGTGTTACGATGTGACTGAATTACAGGACTAGTAGACGGAGGGAATCATACTACCCACATCTCCTTTGACCTACTTACTTAAAATAGGTCTACTTCTGCCAACTTCCATAACCAGCAATAACTGGAGCTGCTCTGACTGGAGACAAGTTGAATCAATTAGTGCATAAGCTTTAATAAGCAGCTAAGCAGTACTAGCAGTTTTAGGCCGTTGTAAGCAGTCCTATAACAGATATAAACTTAAAATAGGTCTAGTGCTGCCTTCCAAAACTAGCAATGGAGCTGCTCTGACTGAAGCAAAGTTGAGCTGTATGAGAGGACTGTATGTGCTTCTTGCTAAGCAGTTGTACAACAGTTAGAAACCGTTATAAGCAGTATATGTATACATTATAAGCTGTTGTCAATCAGTTAAAAGCAGTCATAGCAGTTATGGACAAACTACTGTATAGCTCCATAATGATGTTGACATGAACTACAGAAGTTCACTCACAAGTTATAATCATTGAAGTAGGGATCTGTCATTTCCATTAAGGTCAATTATTGTTATTTATGATATGATCTTGGTTAGATAGACAGGTAGTGACAGTAACATTTTCATTTAAATAATAATTTATAACTGAAATCACAGCTGTACGATGGTGTGCTCACTAAATCATGAGGTCATTCTGAGGTCATTTTACAGTATGTTTGTAGTTCAGCTGTCTTTTGCTATGCATTCTAAACCATCTAAATCATGACGCGCTGATGTTCTGCAATCTTTCAACTGAATGTAAATTGTGTTGACGTAGAATTTATTGATATTGAAAGTTGTAGAGACACAACATTAACCTTATTCCTTAAGGCTCAATTCTAGGCTTTCAGCTACCAAATTTATTGTTTAAGGCTCAATTATAGGTTTTCAATGACCATTTTTCCCCCTTTAGGCTCAATTCTAGGCTTTCCGCTACCATATTTACTACTTAAGGCTACATTTTTGGTTTTCAACTACCATCTTTATTGTACAACAACAGTAAAGTGTATCAAAATATATTTCAATAATTTGCCAGTCAACTGCCCTGCTGCCATCCAAATCCTCTCAGTCCTATCATCACCTGCCAATACTTCTGCTGGGTTTACATCCCATATCTGTCTGTGTTGCTGCTATATTCAGACATGCACAGCACTTTCTATAAGAGGATGGGCGCTGTGTGCATTTCCATAAGAAAGTCAATGGTTACCTAAAGTCCATATAGCTGGATGCAGCACTGCTAAAAACAAGGATGTTTGCAGTTCCATGTAGAACCGTGTTAGGGCCATATACTGTATGAAGCGAGCCACTGAACCCTTTGTAGTTCTATATAGAGGCGTGTTAGGGCCATATACTGTATGAAGCGAGCCACTGAACCCTTTTTGGTTCTATATAGAGGCGTGTTAGGGCCATATACTGTATGAAGCGAGCCACTGAACCCTTTTTAGTTCTATATAGAGGCGTGTTAGGGCCATATACTGTATGAAGCGAGCCACTGAACCCTTTTTGGTTCTATATAGAGGCGTGTTAGGGCCATATACTGTATGAAGCGTGCCACTGAACCATTTTTAGTTCTATATAGAGGCGTGTTAGGGCCATATACTGTATGAAGCGTGCCACTGAACCATTTTTAGTTCTATATAGAGGCGTGTTAGGGCCATATACTGTATGAAGCGAGCCATTGAACCCTTTTTAGATCTATATAGAGGCCTGTTAGGGCCATATACTGTATGAAGCGAGCCATTGAACCCTTTTTAGTTCTATATAGAGGCCTGTTAGGGCCATATACTGTATGAAGCGAGCCATTGAACCCTTTTTAGTTCTATATAGAGGCCTGTTAGGGCCATATACTGTATGAAGCGAGCCATTGAACCCTTTTTAGTTCTATATAGAGGCGTGTTAGGGCCATATACTGTATGAAGCGTGCCACTGAACCCTTTTTAGTTCTATATAGAGGCGTGTTAGGGCCATATACTGTGTGAAGCGAGCCATTGAACCCTTTTTAGTTCTATATAGAGGCCTGTTAGGGCCATATACTGTATGAAGTGAGCCATTGAACCCTTTTTAGTTCTATATAGAGGCCTGTTAGGGCCATATACTGTATGAAGCGAGCCATTGAACCCTTTTTAGTTCTATATAGAGGCCTGTTAGGGCCATATACTGTATGAAGCGAGCCACTGAACCCTTTTTAGTTCTATATAGAGGCGTGTTAGGGCCATATACTGTGTGAAGCGAGCCATTGAACCCTTTTTAGTTCTATATAGAGGCCTGTTAGGGCCATATACTGTATGAAGCGAGCCACTGAACCCTTTTTAGTTCTATATAGAGGCGTGTTAGGGCCATATACTGTGTGAAGCGAGCCATTGAACCCTTTTTAGTTCTATATAGAGGCCTGTTAGGGCCATATACTGTATGAAGCGAGCCACGGAACCCTTTTTAGTTCTATATAGAGGCGTGTTAGGGCCATATACTTTATGAAGCGAGCCACTGAACCCTTTTTGGTTCTATATAGAGGCGTGTTAGGGCCATATACTGTATGAAGCGTGCCACTGAACCCTTTTTGGTTCTATATAGAGGCGTGTTAGGGCCATATACTGTGTGAAACGTGCCACTGAACCCTTTTTTGTTCTATATAGAGGCGTGTTAGGGCCATATACTGTGTGAAGTGAGCCACTGAACCCTTTTTGGTTCTATATAGAGGCGTGTTAGGGCCATATACTGTGTGAAGTGAGCCACTGAACCCTTTTTGGTTCTATATAGAGGCGTGTTAGGGCCATATACTGAAGCGAGCCACTGAACCCTTTTTGGTTCTATATAGAGGCATGTTAGGGCCATATACTGAAGCGAGCCACTGAACCCTTTTTGGTTCTATATAGAGGCATGTTAGGGCCATATACTGAAGCGAGCCACTGAACCCTTTTTGGTTCTATATAGAGGCGTGTTAGGGCCATATACTGAAGCGAGCCACTGAACCCTTTTTGGTTCTATGTAGAGGCATGTTAGGGCCATATACTGTATGAAGTGAGCCACTGAACCCTTTTTGGTTCTATATAGAGGCATGTTAGGGCCATATACTGAAGCGAGCCACTGAACCCTTTTTGGTTCTATATAGCATTGTTTCTTACACAAAGTCCCTGCTGGATGCAGCAGCCTGAAGTTCACACAAAATGTGGGTGCTTTGTGGTCCTAAAACCTTTTTGAGACCCATTAGACCCTTTTTGGTTCTATATAGTTCCATTTCCTCTAGCACTATAGATGGAGCTGTGAGGCCTGCTGGCCTACTGCCACTACCCCTGGGGGTTCACAGCAGGGGAGCTAGGCAAAACCCAGGGAAATTAGCATGGCGACTAACAAGTAAAAACGTAGTGCTTTAAAATGTGAGAAAATGAAAAGGACAGAGATAGGAAATGAAGAATTGCAGAGTGTGTAGTGTGGTGTACCCATCTTTATTGTTGTGTAAGCAGTCCCAACCGAGAGCCGCTGAAATTGATCTAAACAATCTGCCTCCACAGCTTGACAAAGTGGCTTTTGTTCACAGCGTCCTTTCTTCTCTGTTCCACCGCAGAAAACGTACTGTAGTCACACATCCACCACAGAAAACATACTGTAGTCACACATCCACCACAGAAAACATACTGTAGTCACACATCCACCACAGAAAACATACTGTCGTCACACATCCACCAGAGAAAACATACTGTAGTCACACATCCACCAGAGAAAACGTACTCTAGTCACACATCCACCAGAGAAAACATACTGTAGTCACACATACACCACAGAAAACATACTGTAGTCACACATCCACCACAGAAAACATACTGTGGTCACACATCCACCACAGAAAACGTACTGTAGTCACACATCCACCACAGAAAACATACTGTAGTCACACATACACCACAGAAAACATACTGTAGTCACACATCCACCACAGAAAACATACTGTGGTCACACATCCACCACAGAAAACGTACTGTAGTCACACATCCACCACAGAAAACATACTGTAGTCACACATCCACCACAGAAAACATACTGTAGTCACACATCCACCACAGAAAACGTACTGTAGTCACACATCCACCACAGAAAACATACTGTAGTCACACATCCACCACAGAAAGCATGCTGTAGTCACACATACATCACAAAAAACATACTGTAGTCACACATCCACCACAGAAAACATACTGTAGTCAAACATCTAAATGTGTTGCTTTGTCCTTCTGCGGAGTGAACTGTAATCTGGTACCATAGTGCATAAATATTGTAATGTACACCGGTGAGGACAATGTGGAGATTTACAGACAAGCTTGTTATGGCCCAATCAATCTGGTACAAGAACAGGTAATCACTATATTTACAACTACACCAAGCTAAAAAAGGAGGGACACAAGCAGCATCATTGTCAACAGCAACAATAAGAGATGTCTTGTTAATCCTGTACAGACCTACTCTGGCAGCCAGCATCTACATGTGTTGCATGGTGATAGTCCACTGCTTTTGCCTTTTGTTGCGGGGATCAGTATGTGAAAATAACGAGGTCTATGGTGAGACATGTCCACACAATTTGCAATATCTTCTTGTTACCTTTGTGATCTAAGTGAAGGGATGCATCATGGCTAGGTAGCTTTGACAACCATTTATGACATGTTATGCCATTGTAATAGCGTTGCGTGTTATGTAGCCCTTATGAGGTTAATAACACAATATGAGTTTGACATTGTTAGATTACTTGTTAATCTAACAAGTAATCCACCACAATCCAAAACAAGTAATCCTTTAACAAGTAATCTAATCTAACAATTACTTGTTAGATTATACTGCACGGAACTAGAAGCACAAGCATTTCGCTACACTCGCATTAACATCTGCTATCTGTGTGTATGTGACCAATAACATTTGATTTGATTTGACATGGTTAGTCCTCTGACTCGAGCGTGCCATCCATATTCTTTCCTATGTTTAGTCAGGGTCATGTTCTCAGTACATCTATAGTATTTCCTGTTTGGTGAGGGTTATGGTCTCGGTACATCTATAGTATTTCCTGTTTGGTGAGGGTTATGGTCTCAGTACATCTAGAGTATTTCCTGTTTGGTGAGGGTTATGGTCTCAGTACATCTATAGTATTTCCTGTTTGGTGGGGGTCATGGTCTCAGTACATCTATAGTATTTCCTGTTTAGTGAGGGTCATGGTATCAGTACATATATAGTATTTTCTGTTTAGTGAGGGTCATGGTCTCAGTCCATGTAAGTAGAACATTGCAGAGAGTGATGACGCTTAGGGGCAATAGGCATCATGAAAAGTGTGACACTGATTTGACATCAGCACTCCTACTCTGAAAGGCTTTGTAAATACTGAGCCAGATCTGCATGTGATGTTTTAGGATGCAAACTAAACGCCTCAGCCGTTGATGTCCTTGAACTTGTGTTTAATGAATTCTAATTACATTAGGGATAGGGAGAGCACATGAGGAGACAGCTTTTACACTTTGTTGATTAGAGTGAAAAATATATGCTCACTTGTTTATTTTTTTTGTGTTGAAAAGCTCATTAACTTCTCTCTGGCTGAATGTGGACATGTAAGGGGATGGGGAAGATGGTGAAGGGATGTTTTTTTAGTCTGTTGTTGATCAAAAATAGCTTATATTCACAGGGAGGGGATTTATCCTGATTAATCAGGACTTGTTATTCTGACATTTATCCTCCGTTCATATACAATAGAAACTGATCTATCTCTGTAGCCTACATTGATTTTCCTGATTTGATTTCCTGATGTGATTTTCCTGATGTCCTATGTTGTCCTGATCACAAACATGACTCACTTTGTAGGAATCTGTTCAGAAAATGTCTTTATCTTGTCTCTAGTTGTGTTTAAATATCAGACATGAGTTTGCTTCTTGCTTAGCCATACCTGATTTAATGAATAAACATAAGTATTGATTATTGATTATTTTATGCTTGAAATTAAGGTTGTGTCCCCCCGGAGTTGACAGAGACAGCTTAGAGACATTTTAATATTTGGATCTAATCGCTGCAAATGATTTTGATTGAATATCACCATGTCATAGATAAGCATATTGATCGTTGAACAATGTAGAGAATCAAGCTGAATTAGCTAACTTGTTGTCTTCAAAGCTTACTGTCCTTGCTGTCAGAGTAGCTGGCTTGCATGCCAAACAGATTTCTTTCAGCATATCATTTGGGTCGGTTGACCTTTCCATCATCTACTGAAATGACATTGCATTGCAGAAATAGATATGTTTTAAAACCACACCCCTTTTGAAGCCAACAGAACCTTTGCTGGAAGGCGGGCTAGAAGGAAGGAAGGCAGACAGACAGACAGACAGACAGACAGACAGACAGACAGACAGACAGACAGACAGGGAGACAGGGAGACAGGGAGACAGACAGACAGGCAGACAGACAAACTGGCAGACAGGCAGAGAGGGAGACAGACAGACAGGCAGACAGGCAAACAGGCAGACAGACAGACAAACAGGGAGACAGGCAGACAGACAAACAGGCAGACAGACAAGCAGACAGGGAGGAGCTCTTCCACTGCGTATCAGACAGGAACATTGACAATGATGTGATTTGGGTACAATAGGCCAGACAGGCTATTCAGGCTTAGTTTTTGAGGGGGCTTGGGAGCGAGCTCTTGAACCTTAAAACCTCTCTCCCTTGTTCATCTGCAGTGAGTTTCTCTCCAGAAAGCCAGTCAGACCTGGGTTCAAATACTTTTCGAAATCACTTTGATTACTTTAACTGTGCTATTTGATCTTGCCTGGCTTAACAAACCAATAGGATAAAGTTCCTGAAATATTTTGAATAGTACTTACACCCAGGTCTGCTCCAGCTGAGCTCCCCATCTTGCTCCTTTGCTGCAGAGCAGAGCGCCACTGAATAGACAGCAGCCATTGTATGCCCAGATAATGCTCTTCAATCTTCCCTAATATCACCAAGGCAGATACAGCTCAGAGACCTCAGGGTGAAAAGGACTTTTATTTTTCTTCTTCGCCTCATATATCGAAAACATATCAGATTAAAGGAACTGTGGGGGTATTGTACTCTGTGCTCTAATATTTCTGTCTTTAAAGGAGCTGTGGGGGTATTGTACTCCGTGCTCTAATATTTCTGACTTTAAAGGAACTGTGGGGGTATTGTACTCCGTGCTCTAATATTTCTGACTATAAAGGAACTGTGGGGGTATTGTACTCCGTGCTCTAATATTTCTGACTATAAAGGAACTGTGGGGGTATTGTACTCCGTGCTCTAATATTTCTGACTTTAAAGGAACTGTGGGGGTATTGTACTCCGTGCTCTAATATTTCTGACTTTAAAGGAACTGTGGGGGTATTGTACTCCGTGCTCTAATATTTCTGACTTTAAAGGAGCTGTGGGGGTATTGTACTCCGTGCTCTAATATTTCTGACTTTAAAGGAGCTGTGGGGGTATTGTACTCCGTGCTCTAATATTTCTTACTTTAAAGGAACTGTGGGGGTATTGTACTCCGTGCTCTAATATTTCTGACTTTAAAGGAGCTGTGGGGGTATTGTGCTCCGTGCTCTAATATTTCTGACTTTAAAAGGAGCTGTGGGGGTATTGTACTCCGTGCTCTAATATTTCTGACTTTAAAAGGAGCTGTGGGGGTATTGTACTCCGTGCTCTAATATTTCTGACTTTAAAAGGAGCTGTGGGGGTATTGTGCTCCGTGCTCTAATATTTCTTACTTTAAAGGAGCTGTGGGGGTATTGTGCTCCATGCTCTAATATTTCTGACTTTAAAGGAACTGTGGGGGTATTGTACTCCGTGCTCTAATATTTCTGACTTTAAAGGAACTGTGGGGGTATTGTACTCCGTGCTCTAATATTTCTGACTTTAAAGGAACTGTGGGGGTATTGTACTCCGTGCTCTAATATTTCTGACTTTAAAGGAGCTGTGGGGGTATTGTACTCCGTGCTCTAATATTTCTGACTTTAAAGGAACTGTGGGGGTATTGTACTCCGTGCTCTAATATTTCTGACTTTAAAGGAGCTGTGGGGGTATTGTACTCCGTGCTCTAATATTTCTGACTTTAAATGGGCTTTTGGATCTGGTCCGTCAATTCAAAATGTTGTTGTCCGTCGCTTGGCAGTGACACCGGGGCGTTTGAAATGCCAACAGGCAACAGGCTTATACGTTATGACTAATACATAGTCCATGTTATAAAGACAGGCTTATACATTATGACTAATACATAGTCCATGTTATAAAGACAGGCTTATACATTATGACTAATACATAGTCCATGTTATAAAGACAGGCTTATACGTTCTGACTAATACATAGTCCATGTTAAAAAGAGGGAGGGACCATCAAGGCTGTTGTACTGTACAACTTGATTTAATTGAGTTTGTTTGACAATTGTTACCAAAGACTTAATATTGGGGACATGGTAACCTGCAGGGGCTAGGCCTCTGTCCCAAATGGCACCCTGTTCTCAAATGTAGTGCACTACTTTTGACCAGAGCCCTATGGGATACCCTATGGGCCCTGTTCAAAAGTAGTGCACTATATAGGGAATAGGGTGCCATTTGGGACACAGTTTAGCTGTGTGGTATGGTAATCAATTATTTACATTGGGCCGACGGTGGAGATTTTGTATGGCTAATTGAACACATTAATGGTGCATGGCTCTGTGGCTGGGCGACTGAGACGTTCACATTAAGAAACAATTAATTTTCAATACTTACGCCATTCTTGGCTGCCTCCACAGCTCCCAGTATAACAAGGAGCTGCATGGGCATCCATTTCCAGCTTCGTTTGGATGGCGTGCAGGGCAGAGCGAGCAGGGCAGAGCGTGCAGGGCAGAGCGTGCAGGGCAGAGCGTGCAGGGCAGAGCGTGCAGGGCAGAGCGTGCAGGGCAGAGCGTGCAGGGCAGAGCGTGCAGGGCAGAGCGTGCAGGGCAGAGCGTGCAGGGCAGAGCGTGCAGGGCAGAGCGTTCAGGGCAGAGCGTGCAGGGCAGAGCGTGCAGGGCAGAGCGTGCAGGGCAGAGCGTTCTGGGCAGAGCGTGCAGGGCAGAGCGTGCAGGGCAGAGCGTGCAGGGCAGAGCGTTCTGGGCCGTACATGGAAAACGGACTGCAGTAGAACGCATTATATTTTCCCCTGGAGATTGTAAACAGTTTGTCCCTATTGAACCAACGGCCATTTCCATTCCGTCATGGAACATGTTGTTATTCAGTCTTGACCTCTCTGATCTCTAATAAACGGTGTCCGTGGTAGATCGTGGACCCTATGTGACAGTCTGAACCACAGGTGAACTGGCAAACAGTTCGCACACTCATCGGTACAACACAAGACATGCAACCAGAGGTGATCCAACAGTACCCAGGTCCAGGACAGAAGCTGGGAAACACACAGTATTAAATAGAGTCATGACTACATGGAACTCTCTGGTAACCCAGGTAACTCTAGCTAGCAATAAAACCAGATAAAGAACACCTTACATCACAAAGGTGCCTGTGAAGAGACACAGCCATTTCATATATATTGTATTGTAATTGCACAGTACTATGTATTAGACCTAGATATGGTGTGTATCTACTGATATGTAGACTATGTGTGATGTTTTAAATGTATGTAGTTCAGTCCTGAACTATGCAATATGTCATGTTTCATTGTGGACACCAGGAAGAGTAGCTGCTGCTTTTGCAGGGCTAATGGGGATCCTAATAAATACCAATACCAAATGACAACTTTCTGTTTTGTCAATGACATTCAATTCACCATGGAAAAAAGGTGCAAGTTTAAGTTTGTTCCACTTGAATGAGTCTGACAAGAAGTCAGACACCACTATGATGACATATCAAATTATGGCCACAAGTCAGAGACCACTATGATGACATATCAAAATATGGCCACAAGTCAGAGACCACTATGATGACATATCAAATGATGGCCACAAGCTAGAGACCACTATGATGACATATCAAATGATGGCCACAAGCTAGAGACCACTATGATGACATATCAAATGATGGCCACAAGCTAGAGACCACTATGGTGACATATCAAATGATGGCCACAAGTTAGAGACCACTATGATGACATATCAAATTATGGCCACAAGTTAGAGACCACTATGATGACATATCAAATGATGGCCACAAGTTAGAGACCACTATGATGACATATCAAATGATGGCCACAAGTTAGAGACCACTATGATGACATATCAAATGATGGCCACAAGTCAGAGACCACTATGATGACATATCAAATGATGGCCACAAGTTAGAGACCACTATGATGACATATCAAATGATGGCCACAAGTCAGAGACCACTATGATGACATATCAAATGATGGCCACAAGTTAGAGACCACTATGATGACATATCAAATGATGGCCACAAGTTAGAGACCACTATGATGACATATCAAATGATGGCCACAAGTTAGAGACCACTATGATGACATATCAAATTATGGCCACAAGTTAGAGACCACTATGATGACATATCAAATGATGGCCACAAGCTAGAGACCACTATGATGACATATCAAATGATGGCCACAAGTCAGAGACCACTATGATGACATATCAAATGATGGCCACAAGCTAGAGACCACTATGATGACATATCAAATGATGGCCACAAGTCAGAGACCACTATGATGACATATCAAATGATGGCCACAAGTCAGAGACCACTATGATGACATATCAAATGATGGCCACAAGTCAGAGACCACTATGATGACATATCAAAATATGGCCACAGGTCAGAGACCACTATGATGACATATCAAATTATGGCCACAAGTCAGAGACCACTATGATGACATATCAAATGATGGCCACAAGTCAGAGACCACTATGATGACATATCAAATGATGGCCACAAGTTAGAGACCACTATGATGACATATCAAATGTTGGCCACAAGTCAGAGACCACTATGATGACATATCAAATGATGGCCACAAGTCAGAGACCACTATGATGACATATCAAATGATGGCCACAAGTCAGAGACCACTATGATGACATATCAAATTATGGCCACAGGTCAGAGACCACTATGATGACATATCAAATTATGGCCACAGGTCAGAGACCACTATGATGACATATCAAATTATGGCCACAGGTCAGAGACCACTATGATGACATATCAAATGTTGGCCACAAGTTAGAGACCACTATGATGACATATCAAATTATGGCCACAGGTCAGAGACCACTATGATGACATATCAAATTATGGCCACAGGTCAGAGACCACTATGATGACATATCAAATTATGGCCACAGGTCAGAGACCACTATGATGACATATCAAATGTTGGCCACAAGTTAGAGACCACTATGATGACATATCAAATTATGGCCACAGGTCAGAGACCACTATGATGACATATCAAATGATGGCCACAAGTCAGAGACCACTATGATGACATATCAAATGATGGCCACAAGTTAGAGACCACTATGATGACATATCAAAATATGGCCACAAGTCAGAGACCACTATGATGACATATCAAATGTTGGCCACAAGTTAGAGACCACTATGATGACATATCAAATGTTGGCCACAAGTTAGAGACCACTATGATGACATATCAAATTATGGCCACAGGTCAGAGACCACTATGATGACATATCAAATGATGGCCACAAGTTAGAGACCACTATGATGACATATCAAATGTTGGCCACAAGTTAGAGACCACTATGATGACATATCAAATTATGGCCACAAGTCAGAGACCACTATGATGACATATCAAATGATGGCCACAAGTTAGAGATCACTATGATGACATATCAAATGTTGGCCACAAGTTAGAGACCACTATGATGACATATCAAATGATGGCCACAAGTTAGAGACCACTATGATGACATATCAAATGATGGCCACAAGTCAGAGACCACTATGATGACATATCAAATGATGGCCACAAGTCAGAGACCATTATGATGACATATCAAATGATGGCCACAAGTCAGAGACCACTATGATGACATATCAAATGCGTTTGATGGTTCCTTTTTGTCTTCTTCTAATGCATCTTAGGGGGAAAGTCACCAAAAAGTAGCTACAAGTAATCACATTACGTTATTGAGTTTGGGGTATTTCAAAAGTTATGTTATTGATTTTGGACAGGTAACCAGAAACTATAACAAATTACATTTAGAAAGTAATCTACCCAACCCTGGAATGTTATACAGTAGTTTAGGCAAATGGGACATATATCCTATCCCGTTCAATACTTGACTAAGTGGGAAAAGAATGTTCGACACACTTGTGATATTTTCACACCCCCTCAGAAACCCCACACCTGCCATTCACCCTCTCTTGGCACTTCCTATTCAGGCAGCACTTCCCAGTAAGAATGAATACAATTGTCAATACGACCAAGAATGGTTGTGTGGGAAAATCTATAACTACCACTATGTAATGAGAGTGAGAGTATTAGTTTAAGCCGAATTAAAACAACAAAACAATAGTAGTCCTTCATGTCACTGGAGGAGAAGGGAAGGGAATTGGTGAGAGGGAGAGAGATGGGAGGGGAATTGGTGAGAGGAAGGGTGATAGGAGGGGAATTGCTGAGAGGGAGAGAGATGGGAGGGGAATTGATGAGAGGGAGAGAGATGGGAGGGGAATTGATGAGAGGAAGGGAGATGGGAGGGGAATTGGTAAGAGGAAGAGAGATGGGAGGGGCATTGGTGAGAGGAAGGGAGATGGGAGGGGAATTGGTAAGAGGAAGAGAGATGGGAGGGGAAATGGTAAGAGGAAGGGAGATGGGAGGGGAATTGGTAAGAGGAAGAGAGATGGGAGGGGAAATGGTGAGGAAGAGAGATGCGAGGGGAATTGGTGAGAGGAAGGGTGATGGGAGGGGAATTAGTGAGAGGAAGGGTGATGGGAGGGGAATTGGTGAAAGGAAGAGAGATGGGAGGGGAATTGATGAGAGGAGGGGAGATGGGAGGGGAATTGGTAAGAGGAAGAGAGATGGGAGGGGAAATGGTGAGGAAGAGAGATGCGAGGGGAATTGGTGAGAGGAAGGGAGATGGGAGGGGAATTGGTGAGAGGAAGGGAGATGGGAGGGGAATTGGTAAGAGGAAGAGAGATGGGAGGGGAAATGGTGAGGAAGAGAGATGCGAGGGGAATTGGTGAGAGGAAGGGAGATGGGAGGGGAATTGGTGAGAGGAAGGGTGATGGGAGGGGAATTGGTAAGAGGAAGAGAGATGGGAGGGGAAATGGTGAGGAAGAGAGATGCGAGGGGAATTGGTGAGAGGAAGGGAGATGGGAGGGGAATTGGTGAGAGGAAGGGTGATGGTAGGGGAATTGATGAGAGGGAGAGAGATGGGAGGGGAATTGATGAGAGGAAGGGAGATGGGAGGGGAATTGGTAAGAGGAAGAGAGATGGGAGGGGCATTGGTGAGAGGAAGGGAGATGGGAGGGGAATTGGTAAGAGGAAGAGAGATGGGAGGGGAAATGGTAAGAGGAAGGGAGATGGGAGGGGAATTGGTAAGAGGAAGAGAGATGGGAGGGGAAATGGTGAGGAAGAGAGATGCGAGGGGAATTGGTGAGAGGAAGGGTGATGGGAGGGGAATTAGTGAGAGGAAGGGTGATGGGAGGGGAATTGGTGAAAGGAAGAGAGATGGGAGGGGAATTGATGAGAGGAAGGGAGATGGGAGGGGAATTGGTAAGAGGAAGAAAGATGGGAGGGGAAATGGTGAGGAAGAGAGATGCGAGGGGAATTGGTGAGAGGAAGGGAGATGGGAGGGGAATTGGTGAGAGGAAGGGAGATGGGAGGGGAATTGGTAAGAGGAAGAGAGATGGGAGGGGAAATGGTGAGGAAGAGAGATGCGAGGGGAATTGGTGAGAGGAAGGGAGATGGGAGGGGAATTGGTGAGAGGAAGGGTGATGGGAGGGGAATTGGTAAGAGGAAGAGAGATGGGAGGGGAAATGGTGAGGAAGAGAGATGCGAGGGGAATTGGTGAGAGGAAGGGAGATGGGAGGGGATTTGGTGAGAGGAAGGGTGATGGGAGGGGAATTGGTGAAAGGAAGGGAGATGGGAGGGGAATTGGTGAGAGGAATTGATGAGAGGAAGGGAGATGGGAGGGGCATTGGTAAGAGGAAGAGAGATGGGAGGGGAATTGGTAAGAGGAAGAGAGATGGGAGGGGAAATGGTAAGAGGAAGGGAGATGGGAGGGGAATTGGTAAGAGGAAGAGAGATGGGAGGGGAAATGGTGAGGAAGAGAGATGCGAGGGGAATTGGTGAGAGGAAGGGTGATGGGAGGGGAATTAGTGAGAGGAAGGGTGATGGGAGGGGAATTGGTGAAAGGAAGAGAGATGGGAGGGGAATTGATGAGAGGAAGGGAGATGGGAGGGGAATTGGTAAGAGGAAGAAAGATGGGAGGGGAAATGGTGAGGAAGAGAGATGCGAGGGGAATTGGTGAGAGGAAGGGAGATGGGAAGGGAATTGGTGAGAGGAAGGGAGATGGGAGGGGAATTGGTAAGAGGAAGAGAGATGGGAGGGGAAATGGTGAGGAAGAGAGATGCGAGGGGAATTGGTGAGAGGAAGGGAGATGGGAGGGGAATTGGTGAGAGGAAGGGTGATGGGAGGGGAATTGGTAAGAGGAAGAGAGATGGGAGGGGAAATGGTGAGGAAGAGAGATGCGAGGGGAATTGGTGAGAGGAAGGGAGATGGGAGGGGATTTGGTGAGAGGAAGGGTGATGGGAGGGGAATTGGTGAAAGGAAGGGAGATGGGAGGGGAATTGGTGAGAGGAATTGATGAGAGGGAGAGAGATGGGAGGGGAATTGATGAGAGGAAGGGAGATGGGAGGGGCATTGGTAAGAGGAAGAGAGATGGGAGGGGAAATGGTAAGAGGAAGAGAGATGGGAGGGGAATTGGTGAGAGGAAGGGAGATGGGAGGGGAATTGGTGAGAGGAAGGGAGATGGGAGGGGAATTGGTAAGTGGAAGGGAGATGGGAGGGGAAATGGTAAGAGGAAGAGAGATGGGAGGGGAATTGGTGAGAGGAAGGGAGATGGGAGGGGAATTGGTAAGTGGAAGGGAGATGGTAGGGGAAATGATAAGAGGAAGGTTGGAAAGTCATACAGAAATGTCTTTGTATGTTGAGAAGAGGGGTTTGGAACTTAGAAAACGTGTCTGTATCTAGGATTCTCGTCTTGTAATGAGACTGGGTGTATTTTATTTAATTGAACCTTTATTTAACAGGGCAAGTCAGTTAAGAACAAATTCTCATTTACAATGACGGCCTAGGAACAGTGGCCTTGTTCAGGGGCAGAACGACAGATTGTTACCCTGTCAGCTCGGGGATTCGATCTAGCAACCTTGTGGTTACTGGCCCAACACTCTATCCACTAGACTACCTGCCACCCCGTGTGTAAAGTGGGTTAAAAATGTAATACATTCAACGTTTGAAAAGAAAGAGAGAAAAAAAACATTATAGATTGTAGCCTATGTCCTCATTTGCATAGCATAAAGCCACGGTCCCTGGAAGTTTCACTAGAGTTGCTACGATTGATTGTCTGTTTGTGTTTGGGATGTTTAATGTCTGGGAAGCATGATCCTATTACTGATAGGAATCTGAACAAAGTATGTTACTTTGTATACAACATTATAGACCATCTCTGATTTCAATACCTCTGGGGTCTGGAGCGTTGTGCCTTTCTAACGGAGCACTCTAGGTAACGTTAGATGTGTTAGCTAGTGTCTACAACACCTCCTGCTACAGTACTGGAGCCAGGGCCTGGATTCATGGCATGTCTCAGAGTAGGAATGCTGATTTAGGATCATGTTTTTCCTCTTAGATCATAGTTAATGATATTACATGGATATTACACCTGAGCATCATAGTTAATGATATTACACCTGATCATAGATCAGCATAAGTACTCTGGAATGCTGTATGGATACAGCCCCGAGTACACATCTCAGATTACTATCTAGCTTCAGGCTATGAAATTCATGACCTAACTACACATCTCAAGTTACTATCTAGCTTCAGGCTATGAAATTCATGACCTAACTACACATCTCAGGTTACTATCTAGCTTCAGGCTATGAAATTCATGACCTAACTACACATCTCAGGTTACTATCTAGCTTCAGGCTATGAAATTCATGACCTAACTACACATCTCAGGTTACTATCTAGCTTCAGGCTATGAAATTCATGACCTAACTTCACATCTCAGGTTACTATCTAGCTTCAGGCTATGAAATTCATGACCTAACTACACATCTCAGGTTACTATCTAGCTTCAGGCTATGAATCTGGCAGGGGAACCAAAAAGTGTTAGTCTGGATTTCAGCAATATGTGGACGTTGCCAGGCAGTATATTTTTATCTTGTAGTTAGGTTTGTTATATTTTCATGCATATTTGGTGTCATCGGTTAGTTGTGTGGTGTTGTTTTTGATATGACTGACATCGCCCTAGCAGTCTAGCTGGTGCTCCCTCCCTCCCACCTTCTCTTTCCCTTCCCTTTTCAACTGTCCGCAGGCCGCCTCTCATGACGCTCTAAAAAGCAGTTTCATATTCATCAAAACAGTTTGAGGACAAAGAGAAAAGAGAGATGTAATCTATTATATGAAATAAGTTCTCCTTAATGGCATTACAAAAAGGGATCCTTTTCATCGCAAATGGAAAATTGTGCTTTGAGGCTTTCATTAAAATTCATGACATTTTCAAGACGGAGCAAGACGTCCTTGTTTGGTGTGAAGCTGCTTTTCCCTCTCTCTCCTGTATTGATCCAATGAAATGCTAGTACAGCGTGTCGTCTACTTGCTCTGAAGTCTGCCGTTCGGTCTACAAATTGACCCTGTGAGTTTTTGAATGTTGATTCATGTTAAAATATATACAAAGTGAGGTCGACTAATAATGTTACTATAGATACAGTTGTATTTACAGAGTATCTTAGGGTGTGTAGACTGGAGTGGCTGGCATACTACTGTCCTTTATAGCAGCATCATAACTCACCACAGTCTATCATGTATTTGCTGTCAAACTGGTTTACATGTTATTGGTTACTTGGAGGTTTCTTCCCTTCATTCCTTTATAGCACCATGCAACCAGGATCACCTAGAGTGTGGTAATATTGGTATTAGTCCAGCACAGAATACTGTGTGTCAACATATAGTTTTAAACTAGGTGTACTATATACTCTAGTTGTCATTCCCCAACGTGTTACGTCCGTTGTTGGAATTAGACCAAGGTGCAGGGTGGTAGGCGTACATCATTCCTTTATTAATGAACACCAAGAAAAGAATATACAAATACAAACAAACGTAAAGCTCTGTAGCGCTAAACAGCAACGATACAAAAAAACAAGATCCCACAAACTCAGGTGGAAAACAGGCTGCCTAAGTATGATCCCCAATCAGAGACAACGATAGACAGCTGCCTCTGAATGGGAACCATACCCGGCCAACAAAGAAATAGAACACATAGATTTGCCAACCCAAGTCACACCCTGACCTAACCAAATAGAGAATAAAAAGGCTCTCTAAGGTCAGGGCGTGACACAATGTCTATATATAGTTTTAAACTAATTGTACTACATACTCTAGTTATCATTCCCCATTGTCTATATATAGCAACACTTTCAACCTGACCATTTTTTTTCACCTTTATTTAACCAAGTAGGCCAGTTGAAAACAAGTTCTCATTTACAACTGCGACCTGGCCAAGATAAAGCAAAGCAGTGCGACACAAACAACACAGAGTTACACATGGAATAAACAAACATACAGTCAATAATACAGTATAAAAAGTCTATATACAGTGTGTGTGTGACTCTGGCCAGGGCGTGTGACAGTGTGCATTACACAGGAAAGGGAGATGGTTCTGCCTATACGTGCACACTGGGCAGAGATGGGTCTGAGGGCCACACACACTACAACAACAACAACAACATCAACATGGGTGGCCTGCTGAGGCTGAAATGACAAAATCTATACACAGTGTGTGCAAATGTGGTAAGATTAGGGAGGTAAGGCAATAAATAGGCCATAGTGGCGAAATAATTCCAATCTAGCATTAACACTGGAGTGATAGATGTGCAGAAGATGAATGTGCAGGTAGAGATACTGGGGTGCAAAGGAGAAAAAAAACAATAAAACAAATATGGGGATGAGGTAGTTGGTTGGGCTATTTACAGATGGGCTGTGTATAGGTGCAATGAACTGTAAGCTGCTCTGAAAGCTGATGCTAAAAGTTAGTGAGGAAGATATAAGAATCCAGCTTCAGTGATTTTTGAATTTCGTTCCAGTCATTGGCAGCAGAGAACTGGAAGGAAAGGCGGCCAAAGTAGGAGTTGGCTTTGGGGATGACCAGTGAAATATACCTGCTGGAGCACGTGCTACGGGTGGGTGCTGCTATGGTGACCAGTGAGCTGAGATAAGGCAGGGCTTTACCTATCAAAGACTTATAGATGACCTGGAGCCAGTAGGTTTGGCAACGAATATGAAGCAAGGGCCAGCCAACGAGAGCATACAGGTCACAGTGGTGGATAGTATATGGGGCTTTGGTGACAAAACAGATGGCACTGTGATAGACTACATCCAGTTTGCTGAGTAGAGTGTTGGAGACTATTTTGTAAATGACATTCTCGAAGTCAAGGATCGGTAGGATAGTCAGTTTTACGAGGGTATGTTTGGCAGCATGGGTGAAGGATGCTTTGTTGCGAAATAGGAATCTGATTCTAGATTTAATTTTGGATTGGAGATGCTTAGTGTGAGTCTGGAAGGAGAGTTTACAGTCTAACCAGACAGCTAGGTATTTGTAGTTGTCCACATAATCTAAGTCAGAACTGTCCAGAGTGATGCTAGACGGGCGGGCGGGTGCGGGCAGCGATCGGTTGAAGAGCATGCATTTGGTTTTACTTGCATTTAAGAGCAGTTGGAGGCCACGGAAGGAGTGTTGTATGGCACTGAAGCTCGTCTGGAGGTTTGTTAACACAGTGTTCAAATAAGGGCCAGATGTATACAGAATGGTGTCGTCTACATAGAGGTGGATCAGAGAATCACCAGCAGCAAGAGCGACATCATTGATGTATACAGAGAAAAAAGTCAGCCCGATAGTTGAACCCTGTGGCACCCCCATAGAGACTGCCAGAGGTCCGGACAACTGGTCCTCTGATTTGACACACTGAACTCTATCATAGAAGTAGCTGGTGAACCAGGTGAAGAAGTCATTTGAGAGACCAAGGCTGTTGAGTCTGCTGAAAAGAATGCGGTGATTGACGGAGTCAAAAGCCTTGGCCAGGTCGATGAAGATGGCTGCACAGTATTGTCTTTTATCGATGGCGGTTATGATATCGTTAAGACCTTGAGCGTGGCTGAGGTGCAACCGATGACCAGCTTGGAAACCAGATTGCATAGCAGAGAAGGTAAGGTGGGATTCGAAATGGTTGGTGATCTGTTTGTTAACTTGGCTTTCGAAGACCTTAGAAAGGCAGGGTAGGATAGATATAGGTCTGTAACAGTTTGGGTCTAGAGTGTCTCCCCCTTTGAAGAGGGGGATGACTGCGGCAGCTTTTCAATCTTTAGGGATCTCAGACGATACAAAAGAGAGGTTGAACAGGCTAGTAATAGGGATTGCAACTTTTGCAGCAGGTATAATTTTAGAAAGAGATGGTCCAGATTGTCTAGCCCAGCTGATTTGTAGGGGTCCAGATTTTGCAGCTCTTTCCGAACATCAGCTATCTGAATTCGGGTGAAGGAGAAATGGGGAGGCTTGGGCAAGTTGCTGTGGCAGGTGCAGACCTGTTGACCAGGGTAGGGGTAGGCAGGTCGAAACCATGGCCAGCTGTAGAAAAATTCTTATTGAAATTTTCGATATCGTAGATTTATCGGTGGTGACAGTGTTTTCTAGCCTCAGTGCAGTGGGCAGCTGGGAGGAGGTGCTCTTATTCTCCATGGATTTTACAGTGTCCCAGAACTTTTTGGAGTTTGTGCTACAGGATGTACATTTCTGTTTGAAAAAGCTAGCCTTTGCTTTCCTAACTGCCTTACACCTAATGTCTGAAGCTGTAACTTGGATGACATGTAGATGTAAAAAGATACAGCGTCCCACTTGTGTTCCATGCCTGAGGAAAGGCTCTTCAACAGCTTATGTAAGTAATGCTGCAAACCCTCCTCCTCATACACACTTGGTTGCTTTGACATCACAGTGTTAGTTTCCCTAGAAATGCAGTATAGGCCAACTCTTATGAAGGGTTCTTCAGCTGTCCCTGTATGAGAACCCATTTTGAGTCCAGGTATAACCCTTTTTTCTAAGACTGTATCACTTTCAACATTACTACTTTGATTTTCCCTCCATTGTACTCTTACTCTTCAGGCAGTTAGAGTTAGTTTGATATCCCATTGTACTGTTCCTCCTCGGTATCAGTCAGTGAAAGTTAGTTTGATATCCCATTGTACTGTTACTCTTCAGTCAGTTAATGTTAGTTTGATATCCCATTGTACTCTTACTCATCAGTATCAGTCAGTGAAAGTTAGTTTGATATCCCATTGTACTCTTACTCTTCAGTATCAGCCAGTTAGAGTTAGTTTGATATCCCATTGTACTCTTGCTCTTCAGTATCAGTCAGTTAAAGGTAGTTTGATATCCCATTGTACTCTTACTCTTCAGTATCAGCCAGTTAGAGCTAGTTTGATATCCCATTGTACTCTTACTCTTCAGTATCAGTCAGTTAAAGGTAGTTTGATATCCCATTGTACTGTTACTCCTCAGCATCAGTCAGTTAACGTTAGTTTGATATCCCATTGTACTCATACTCTTCAATCATTTAACGTTAGTTTGATATCCCATTGTACTGTTACTCGTCAGCATCAGTCAGTTAACGTTAGTTTGATATCCCATTGTACTCATACTCTTCAGTCAGTTGACATTAGTTTGATATCCCATTGTACTCTTACTCTTCAGTATCAGCCAGTTAGAGTTAGTTTGATATCCCATTGTACTGTTACTCCTCAGCATCAGTCAGTTAACGTTAGTTTGATATCCCATTGTACTCATACTCTTCAATCATTTAATGTTAGTTTGATATCCCATTGTACTGTTACTCCTCAGCATCAGTCAGTTAACGTTAGTTTGATATCCCATTGTACTCATACTCTTCTGTCAGTTGACATTAGTTTGATATCCCATTGTACTCTTACTCTTCAGTATCAGCCAGTTAGAGTTAGATTGATATCCCATTGTACTGTTACTCTTCAGTATCAGTCAGTTAAAGTTAGTTTGATATCCCATTGTACTCATACTCTTCTGTCAGTTGACATTAGTTTGATATCCCATTGTACTCTTACTCTTCAGTATCAGCCAGTTAGAGTTAGATTGATATCCCATTGTACTGTTACTCTTCAGTATCAGTCAGTTAAAGTTAGTTTGATATACCATTGTACTCATACTCTTCTGTCAGTTGACATTAGTTTGATATCCCATTGTACTCTTACTCTTCAGTATCAGCCAGTTAGAGTTAGATTGATATCCCATTGTACTGTTACTCTTCAGTATCAGTCAGTTAAAGTTAGTTTGATATACCATTGTACTGTCTCCTGCTCTTGTCAGAGGACATTTGTTGTCACCAGTTGTTTCCTTTTTAATTATTGGGGACGGGAGTCAGGAGAGCATATTTGTTTTAACAAGAGCTCAGTCAATGAGCCAAGACAATTCATGCAGAGTGATCAGAGTGACGAGAGGCATGCCTCTTCTTCATTTTCTTCCCCATGACTAAACTCTTGCAAATTACACTGTGCCCAAGTCCCAAATGGCACCCTATTACCTATGTAATGCACTACTTTTGACCAGGGCCCATAGGGACTTCATAGGGAATAGGGTGCCATTTGGGAAGCGGCCTCTGTGTTCTAAACAGCTGATAAATGAAGGGTGGCAGTCTGAAGCAGTAGGATTTCAGCATCACAACAACATGGGACCTGATTGGTGCAGCATGTGGATGAGCCGACAGAATGAATAATGAGAGTCTCTTTAGATAAAGAGTGTCTGAAGGACTGAGTGTTATAGTGGAACACGGTTATTATATTATATCAGCTTTCTCTCTATAGCAGCATGTTGTACTGACAAAACACTTTTGATACTATACTGTGTTTCTCTCCATGGTATTCAATGTAGACACAACTAAAATGATTGATATGAAATAATCTTTCTCTTCACAGTATAGACACAGTGTACAACACATTAGGAACACATGCTTTTTCCATGACATACGTGTACTGACCAGGTGAATCCAGGTGAAAGCCATGATGCCTTATTAATGACACTTGTTAAATCCACTTCAATCAGTGTAGATGAAGGAGAGGAGACAGGTTAAAGAAGGATTTTGAAGCCTTCAGACAATTGAGACATGGATTGTGTATGTGTGACATTCAGAGGGTGAATGGGCAAGACAAAAGATTGAAGTGCCTTTGAACGGGGTCTGGTAGTAGATCCCAGGCACTCCGGTATGAGTGTGTCAAGAACTGCAACGCTGCTGTGTTTTTCACTCTCAACGGATTCCTGTGTGTATCAAGAATGATCCACCACCCAAAGGACATCCAGCCAACTTGACACAACTGTGGGAAGCATTGGGGCTGTTCTGAGGGCAACAGGGGTGGATGCAAGTCAATATTAGGAAGGTGTTCCTAACATTTTGTTCTCTCAGTGTAGAGTTCAGACATAACATCCTTGATATTGTGTTGTCTTTCCCTGCATAGCATTAAATCATGTCCGTTTCCTTCGCTTACTTCTCCCCCCCCCCCCCATGCTGCTCCACCTATGAATGTTCCCCAACAGACTCTTAACCCCCACAGTTGTAAATGTGTATATATTACTATTATAATTATTATAATTATTTTGTCTCATTCACTTGTCTTTTTATTTATATTTTTATTTGACCCTCTCTGTGGGAGCCCGGAGCATCAGGTTTCCAATATACCCTGCAATTACATCTGTCCCTGTGACTAATACGCTCCATCTCTCTATTCTTGAGACTCAACGTTCAAGATATTATACTAGTTTTCTCTCCATGCCATGCAGATGCAAGATACATGCTTTTTTCTCGAGGTAGCTGTATGGCTTGTCCTGTATCACATCTGTCTGTATGGTTTATCTTGTATCACAGCTGTCTGTATGGTTTATCTTGTATCACAGCTGTCTGTATGGTTTATCTTGTATCACAGCTGTCTGTATGGTTTATCTTGTATCACAGCTGTCTGTATGGTTTATCTTGTATCACATCAGTCTGTATGGTTTATCTTGTATCACAGCTGTCTGTATGGTTTATCTTGTATCACAGCTGTCTGTATGGTTTATCTTGTATCACAGCTGTCTGTATGGTTTATCTTGTATCACAGCTGTCTGTATGGTTTATCTTGTATCACAGCTGTCTGTATGGTTTATCTTGTATCATAGCTGTCTGTATGGTTTATCTTGTATCACAGCTGTCTACATGGTTTATCTGGTATCACAGCTGTCTGTATGGTTTATCTTGTATCACAGCTGTCTGTATGGTTTATATTGTATCACAGCTGTCTACATGGTTTATCCTGTATCACAGCTGTCTGTATGGTTTATCACAGCTGTCTGTATGGTTTATCTGGTATCACAGCTGTCTGTATGGTTTATCTGGTATCACAGCTGTCTGTATGGTTTATCTGGTATCACAGCTGTCTGTATGGTTTATCACAGCTGTCTGTATGGTTTATCTTGTATCACAGCTGTCTACATGGTTTATCTGGTATCACAGCTGTCTGTATGGTTTATCTGGTATCACAGCTGTCTGTATGGTTTATCTGGTATCACAGCTGTCTACATGGTTTATCCTGTATCACAGCTGTCTGTATGGTTTATCTGGTATCACAGCTGTCTGTATGGTTTATCTGGTATCACAGCTGTCTGTATGGTTTATCTGGTATCACAGCTGTCTGTATGGTTTATCTGGTATCACAGCTGTCTGTATGGTTTATCACAGCTGTCTGTATGGTTTATCTTGTATCACAGCTGTCTGTATGGTTTATATTGTATCACAGCAGTCTGTATGGTTTATCTGGTATCACAGCTGTCTGTATGGTTTATCTGGTATCACAGCTGTCTGTATGGTTTATCACAGCTGTCTGTATGGTTTATCTTGTATCACAGCTGTCTACATGGTTTATCTGGTATCACAGCTGTCTGTATGGTTTATCTTGTATCACAGCTGTCTGTATGGTTTATATTGTATCACAGCTGTCTACATGGTTTATCTTGTATCACAGCTGTCTGTATGGTTTATCTTGTATCACAGCTGTCTGCATGGTTTATCTTGTATCATAGCTGTCTGTATGGTTTATCTGGTATCACAGCTGTCTGTATGGTTTATCTTGTATCACAGCTGTCTGTATGGTTTATCTTGTATCATAGCTGTCTTTATGGTTTATCTTGTATCACAGCTGTCTACATGGTTTATCTGGTATCACAGCTGTCTGTATGGTTTATCTTGTATCACAGCTGTCTGTATGGTTTATATTGTATCACAGCTGTCTACATGGTTTATCCTGTATCACAGCTGTCTGTATGGTTTATCACAGCTGTCTGTATGGTTTATCTGGTATCACAGCTGTCTGTATGGTTTATCTTGTATCACAGCTGTCTGTATGGTTTATCTGGTATCACAGCTGTCTGTATGGTTTATCTGGTATCACAGCTGTCTGTATGGTTTATCACAGCTGTCTGTATGGTTTATCTTGTATCACAGCTGTCTACATGGTTTATCTGGTATCACAGCTGTCTGTATGGTTTATCTGGTATCACAGCTGTCTGTATGGTTTATCTGGTATCACAGCTGTCTACATGGTTTATCCTGTATCACAGCTGTCTGTATGGTTTATCTGGTATCACAGCTGTCTGTATGGTTTATCTGGTATCACAGCTGTCTGTATGGTTTATCTGGTATCACAGCTGTCTGTATGGTTTATCTGGTATCACAGCTGTCTGTATGGTTTATCTGGTATCACAGCTGTCTGTATGGTTTATCACAGCTGTCTGTATGGTTTATCTTGTATCACAGCTGTCTGTATGGTTTATAGTGTATCACAGCAGTCTGTATGGTTTATCTGGTATCACAGCTGTCTGTATGGTTTATCTGGTATCACAGCTGTCTGTATGGTTTATCACAGCTGTCTGTATGGTTTATCTTGTATCACAGCTGTCTACATGGTTTATCTGGTATCACAGCTGTCTGTATGGTTTATCTGGTATCACAGCTGTCTGTATGGTTTATCTTGTATCACAGCTGTCTGTATGGTTTATATTGTATCACAGCTGTCTACATGGTTTATCTTGTATCACAGCTGTCTGTATGGTTTATCTTGTATCACAGCTGTCTGCATGGTTTATCTTGTATCACAGCTGTCTGTATGGTTTATCTGGTATCACAGCTGTCTGTATGGTTTATCTTGTATCACAGCTGTCTGTATGGTTTATCTGGTATCACAGCTGTCTACATGGTTTATCTTGTAGTTGAAGCTATTGCATATAGGGCACTAGTGTTGACCAGAGCCTTATGGAATACCTTAAGACCCTGGTCTAAACTAGAGCACTGTCAACTCATAAATGGGGGCCGTTGATGTCGCTGCTAATGATTCTAGCTTTAAACTTAAGGTAATTTCTTGGCATGCCAAATGTCTTGGGAAAAGACAAGAGACGCTTTTAAAAATGTTGGATGATGTTACAAAGGTGCTAAAAAATGTGGCATGTTTCTCACTCGACAGATTGGCATGGTGGCTCTGGGCTTGGCATCAACCAGCCATCTGCTGGAGTTGTGCGTCCACCCATGCCCTCGCTCGCCACGAGTTGTTTCCCATAGAGTTCCTCTCTAACGTCCCCTAGCTAGCATTAGCGTAATTGGGAAGCCGTATTTAGTTTAAGGGGATCACTAGAACCTCCCTGTCTGGGTGAGGATAATGTAGACACAGGACCATACTGGTGCTAATCAACCAGATACTTTGTTTTCATTGGCTGGGTCTTAGATGTCACCATGTTTCCTATAGATTTAACCATGTTTCCTATAGATTTAACCATATGTTTTCTATAGATTTGACCATGTGTTTTCTATAGATTTAACCATGTGTTTTCTATGGATTTGACCATGTGTTTTCTATGGATTTGACCATGTGTTTTCTATAGATTTAACCATGTGTTTTCTATGGATTTGACCATGTGTTTTCTATAGATTTGACCATGTGTTTCCTATAGATTTAACCATATGTTTTCTATAGATTTGACCATGTGTTTTCTATAGATTTGACCATGTGTTTTCTATAGATTTGACCATGTGTTTTCTATGGATTTGACCATGTGTTTTCTATAGATTTAACCATGTGTTTTCTATGGATTTGACCATGTGTTTTCTATAGATTTGACCATGTGTTTCCTATAGATTTAACCATATGTTTTCTATAGATTTGACCATGTGTTTTCTATAGATTTGACCATGTGTTTTCTATAGATTTGACCATGTGTTTTCTATGGATTTGACCATGTGTTTTCTATAGATTTAACCATGTGTTTTCTATGGATTTGACCATGTGTTTTCTATAGATTTGACCATGTGTTTCCTATAGATTTAACCATATGTTTTCTATAGATTTGACCATGTGTTTTCTATAGATTTGACCATGTGTTTTCTATAGATTTGACCATGCGTTTCCTATGGATTTGACCATGTGTTTTCTATAGATTTGACCATGTGTTTTCTATAGATTTAACCATGTGTTTTCTATGGATTTGACCATGTGTTTTCTATAGATTTGACCATGTGTTTTCTATAGATTTGACCATGTGTTTTCTATAGATTTAACCATGTGTTTTCTATGGATTTGACCATGTGTTTTCTATAGATTTGACCATGTGTTTTCTATAGATTTAACCATGTGTTTTCTATAGATTTGACCATGTGTTTTCTATAGATTTGACCATGTGTTTTCTATAGATTTAACCATGTGTTTTCTATAGATTTGACCATGCGTTTCCTATAGATTTGACCATGTGTTTTCTATAGATTTAACCATGTGTTTTCTATAGATTTGACCATGCGTTTTCTATAGATTTGACCATGTGTTTTCTATAGATTTAACCATGTGTTTTCTATAGATTTGACCATGCGTTTCCTATTAGGACCTCAACTGTATGATAGTCTGATTGTATGATAGTCACAGCAAGGTTGGGTCAATTCCATTTCAAGTCAGTCAAAGCAGCCAGGAAGTAAACAGATATTCAGATTGGGATTCAAGGATGAAGTGAAACTGACTCCAACCATGAGTCACTCATGCTACTGCAGTATTGATGAGTACTATCCTTACCTTATCCGTTTTAAATGTCAACCTCAATGGGGTGACATCAGAGTTGGGACGTCTCAAGGATCCATTTGATACATTTCCCTGCAGTATTTACCACTGTCCATACAATGTTTTCTGTTTCCTTACACTGAAATAAACAGCTGCATTAAGTAACTGCAACCCCAAAGGTTGACCATGATACTTATATCAAGGCTATCGCACTGGCATGTCTCTCCTGCATAGCTCTATTGTCAGGTGGCCTTCGCATCGCTGGAAGGGAGAGAGCAACGTTGTGTACGGTATGGAATCTGAAGATTAACATTTCAAGTGATCAGTATTATTTGTACTTTATTGAAATAGATTTTTTTCATAATGAAATAAAATGCATATTCAATGCATTCTGAATTCTCAGTATTTACATATAAACACACAACTTCAGCAGCTGAGCACATTTCATCACTAAACAGAATTCATTCATGTCTACACACAGAAGTAATTTAATCAGTAAACAGTATTAATTCATGTTGACACACAGAAGTCATTTCATCACTAAACAGAATCCATTCATGTTGACACACAGAAGTCATTTCATCAGTAAACAGAATCCATTCATGTTGACACACAGAAGTCATTTCATCACTAAACAGTATCCATTCATGTTGACACACAGAAGTCATTTCATCAGTAAACAGAATCCATTCATGTTGACACACACAGAAGTAATTTCATCACTAAATAGAATCCATTCATGTTGACACACAGAAGTCATTTCATCAGTAAACAGAATCCATTAATGTTGACACACAGAAGTCATTTCATCACTAAACAGTATCCATTCATGTTGACACACAGAAGTCTGCTCCACAAGGAAGTAATTTTATGTCACAAGCTTCACCATCCTGGTGTTTGGATGGCTGGATGCTTTAGCAGCAGTGACTGTTGATTTGACCCATAATGTGTTGAAATGTGGACTGACATGTTGTCTCACTACTCACTATACCATCTCTGATGTTTGAGTCAGTCATGGGTGGATTAGCAGCGTTGACTGTTGATTTGACCCATAATGTGTTGAAATGTGGACTTTGACATGTTGTCTCACTACTCACTATACCATCTCTGATGTTTGACTCATGGGTGGATTAGCAGCAGTGACTGTTGATTTGACCCATAATGTGTTGAAATGTGGACTTTGACATGTTGTCTCACTACTCACTATACCATCTCTGATGTTTGACTCATGGGTGGATTAGCAGCAGTGTTTTCTTGTGGAAAATCTCTGCACCAAAAACCTAATCAGCTAGTCAATTAGGATTAGGGTTATGGTGACGATTTGAATGTTAAGGCTGTCATGACAGATGGGGAAAATGATGTTGATTTGACCATCAATGTGCTGAAATGTTGGAATTGCCTCTACACCAGACCATCAGCAGACCATCCATTTCCTGATAGCATCACACAGCTGAGTTGAAAGCCAAGGACGGCTGATAACTACAATTCACTTGAACCACGTGCAGTCAGAATTATTAGTCAATAAATTTTCCGTTCTCTTTTATGTGGGAAAAATGTAATCCAAACTTTTAGTTTGTGGCACCACAATCCATTGTTTATTGCAGGTCTAATGCTTCATGACATTTTGTAATGAGGCTGAATTATCCTCGAGTGATTTATTCTTTGAAAAATGGAGCCAGAGGCAGACCCCACACATATTATTAACATACATGAGAGATCATACAGTCGGTGGATAAAGGACATGAAATGTTTCACCAAGATTGGGATATAATCATAATGATTAGCTTTGTTGCTTATTTAAACACACAGACCTGCTGCTTCCTTTAACACACAAACCTGCTGTTTCCTTTAACACAGAGACCTGCTGCTTCCTTTAACACAGAGACCTGCTGTTTCCTTTAACACACAGACCTGCTGTTTCCTTTAACACAGAGACCTGCTGCTTCCATTAACACAGAGACCTGCTGCTTCCTTTAACACAGAGACCTGCTGTTTCCTTTAACACAGAGACCTGCTGTTTCCTTTAACACAGAGACCTGCTGCTTCCTTTATTAACAGACCTGCTGTTTCCTTTAACACAGAGACCTGCTGTTTCCTTTAACACAGAGACCTGCTGCTTCCTTTAACACAGAGACCTGCTGCTTCCTTTAACACAGAGACCTGCTGCTTCCTTTAACACAGACCCCTGCTGTTTCCTTTAACACAGATACCTGCTGTTTCCTTTAACACAGAGACCTGCTGTTTCCTTTAACACAGACCTGCTGTTTCCTTTAACACAGAGACCTGCTGTTTCCTTTACACACAGACCTGCTGTTTCCTTTACACACAGACCTGCTGTTTCCTTTAACACAGAGACCTGCTGTTTCCTTTAACACAGAGACCTGCTGTTTCCTTTAACACAGAGACCTGCTGTTTCCTTTAACACACAGACCTGCTGTTTCCTTTAACACAGAGACCTGCTGTTTCCTTTAACACAGAGACCTGCTGCTACTACAGTGTGGTAACAGCTTGTAGGACTTCTAGAAACAGATAGGTTCTCTCTCTCTTTCCTTCTCCCCCTCTCTCTCTCTCTCTCTCTCTTTCCTTCTCGCCCCCCCCCCCCTCTCTCTCTCTCTCTCTCTCTCTCTCTCTTTCCTTCTCCCCCTCTCTCTCTCTCTCTCTCTTTCCTTCTCCCCCCCTCTCTCTCTCTCTTTCCTTCTCCCCCCCTCTCTCTCTCTTTCCTTCTCCCTCTCTCTCTCTCTCTCTCTCTCTCTCTCTCTCTCTCTCTCTCTCTCCTTCTCCCCCCTCTCTCTCTCTCTCTCTCTTTCCTTCTCCCCCCTCTCTCTCTCTCTCTCTCTCTCTCGCTCTCTCTCTTTCTCTCTCTCTCCCCCCCCCCTCTCTCTCTCTCTCTCTCTCTCTCTCTCTCTCTCTCTCTCTCTCAGGTATACGGACGGCAGAGAGGAAGGAGAGGGAGGAGAGGATAGAGAGGGAGGAGAGGGAAGACAAAGAAAGAGAGAGAGGAGAGAGCTGAGCTGTGGTGCTCTGCTCAGTGTGCCTGCTAGTGCCTGCCCAGCAACAGGGCCTGTCTAATACCATGTTTAGACAACGTGAGAGCTCCATCTATAGGCTGTTATAGGAGTCACTGCTTTTAAAGACGATTAGTGTCTCTGCAGCTTTATCATGTAGGTTGTGTCTCCAATGGAACCCTATTCCCCATTTAGTGCACTCACTACTTTTGACCAGGGCCCAAAGGGCTGTGGTCACAATTGGGGCACTAGTTACTAGTCCAACGCTCTAACCACTAGGCTACCCTGCCGCCCCAACTACAGTTTAGAGCCTCTCTCAGCTTCAACTACTGTTTAGAGCCTCTCTCAGCTTCCATTACATACTGTAGATGCAGTAATAGATCTGCAATGGATTTTTAGCTGCTCAGAAATTGACCATTATTGTTATTAGAGGTTTTTGGTGATCATTTGTTAACTATAATGGTGATAACAGGCACAGACATGTACATAAGTACTTAGTCCAGTAGTTTCACATCCATTGTAACAATAATTATATTTCTTTATTTGTTTATAACACTCTTATTATACTAGGTTCCCCGTATTTACACAGTGCTGTTCTTTGCCCAAGATGCAGTTGTTGCACCACCTTTCTGATTGGCCTTGGATTTGTTTGCATCCCAAATGGCACCCTATTCCCTTGAAGTCAATAAGTGCCACTTTTGAAACAAGAAGTGCACTTAATAGGGAATAGGGTGCCATGTGGGAAACATCCTTTGAGTCATTACATTAGGGGAGTCAGCTGACAGGAAATTAACAGATGGTCATGAGGAATATGATGGATAATTATGCATCTCAGGGGATCACTGGTCAATTGTGTCTGATTCCGTGCAACCCCCTCATTTTGTTAACAATGGACTAATTTTGCTTTTTTTTTTAGATAGGCCCAAGCATATGGTACTGTCCATGGAAGACGGTTCCTGTAATGGCTATGCAGATTAGTGGAGTTGGACCACAGCTTTATAGATGTTGGTGTTGAATCTCTAGCTACAGCAGGCCTACTGGGTGGGGATGTTATCGGTTACAGACGCATAGGGGACAGGGTGACTGTGGGTGTGTGTAGCTGTGTGATATGAAAACCTATTCTGAAGTCATCTGGCCGTAGCCAAGATCGGGGAATCAAATTTTACCATATGTATAAGTCGCTGGACCATAAAACAGGTTATTTCTTACTGTGCAGGTACACGTAAGACCATCGCCACTCAGTTCTCCACAAGGTATCAAATCCTCACTCTTTACCAGAAAAACAACTAGAAACAACCAACATGCCTGTTCTCAGATGGAATTTAATTTAGTGTAATCAGGAGGTTCAGTCTTGTTTTCATAGACATGGTTTGAAATAGTCCTGGAGGTGTCTGTAAGGGTCTGTGAAACCAGTTGTAAATAAACAATCTCCTATAAACTTGACTTGATCACCCACTTTTCAGTGGACTCTCTCCCTCAGTAGTTGTCTGCTGAGAACTGGTGCTTCCGCTGCTAAGACTGACAGACTGACTGACTGAGTGACTGACTGACTGACTGATGAGGAAGAGGTATCCCTATCACTCCCTTTTCGTTTGGAGCCCTGTATCTTATTCCTCTGTCTATCCTCCATCCTCTATTCCGGGAGCTCCTACTCTTCAAACTGCAGCAGTAATTAATAGTTCTCATTAAGAGCTGAAATTGTACCAGCCTTACAGACAGTCAGTCAGTCAGCCAGCCAGGCATGGGGATGGAGCTGGGTCAGGGAAGGGAATGGAGGAGAAGAGAGGAGAGGAGTCAGCCAGACAGGCACGGGGATGAGCTGGGCCAGGGAAGGGAATGGAGGAGAAGAGAGGAGAGGAGTCAGCCAGACAGGCATGGGGATGAGCTGGGCCAGGGAAGGGAATGGAGGAGAAGAGAGGAGGATACAAGGGGAGCTGAGGAGGGGGAGGAGAGGAGAGAGGAAAGGAGGATATAAGGGGAGCTGAGGAGGGGGAGGAGAGGAGAGAGGAGAAGAGAGGAGAGGAGGATACAAGGGGAGCTGAGGAGGGGGAGGAGAGGAGAGAGGAGAAGAGAGGAGAGGAGTCAACCAGACAGTCATGGGGATGGAGCTGGGTCAGGGAAGGGAATGGAGGAGAAGAGAAGAGAAGAGATGAGGTAAAAGGAGAGGAGAATGGAGGAGTGGGAAGAGGAGGAGAGACAGTCAGTCCAGCAGGGACAGAGCTGGGACAAGAGAAGGGAATAGAGGAACAGAGGAGCGGAGGAGAGGAACAAAGGGAGGAGCAGCCTCTGACGGAAGCTGCTTATAAGGCCCTCCTCTGGGTAAAGGCTCATTTCATGCAAGGTTAGACACATCCGTCATCCGCCTCATCGGCTAAGAGGCCAGGCTTTGACTGCCTCTCAGTAAAATTACACATGGAACACGTCCGCACACACACACTGTTGAAGGTGGACCTGCAAATGAAATGTCTCTCACATAGTGGGGAGGTCTCTCTGGGGCTCAGGAGATCATAGGCTTAGTGTTAATACCTAGTCCTGGTTGCAGTCAGTGGATCATAGTCATAAAACCATGACAACGGTTTTAGACGCCTGGACTCATTTTGTCCCAGATACTCATTACCTGTGATCAGCCATCTTGATACTCACTACCTGTGATCAGCCATCTTGATACTCATGACCTGTGATCAGCCATATGAATAATCACTACCTGTGATCAGCCATATTGATATTCATTACATGTGATCAGCCATCTTGATGCTCATTACCTGTGACCAGCCATCTTGTTACTCATGACCTGTGATCAGCCATATTAATAATCACTACCTGTGATCAGCCATCTTGATACTCATGACCTGTGATCAGCCATATGAATAATCACTACCTGTGATCAGCCATATTGATACTCATTACCTGTGATCAGCCATCTTGATACTCATTATCTGTGATCAGCCATCTTGATACTCATTACCTGTGATCAGCCATCTTGATACTCACTACCAGCCATCTTGACCCCCCCCCCACCCCCCCCCCACACACACAGACACACCCACCCACAGATGTGACTTGTGTATCAAGATGAGTGTCACTGATGGTAACGTCTGTCTCTCTGCTATCTGGCTCCAACCTTCTCTCTCTCTCTCTCCTCCACATCCATTCTATTCTGCAGGGTAGGCAGGACTGAATGGAAAGGGATGGGGGCGGACAGCATGAACAAGTGGTCCTCCTACCTTAAAGCTTCTGCCCAACAGAATCACAGCGTAAATGAAATTAAAAACAGACTGGACTAAACCGTACGTCCCAGTCGGGGAACGGAGTGCAGAGCTACTGTAGCTAAGTGACGGGAAACTGCTGTTGGGACAGCGATACTGTAGCTAAGTGATGGAAAACTGCTGTTGGGGCAGAGATACTGTAGCTAAGTGATGGGAAACTGCTGTTGGGACAGCGATACTGTAGCTAAGTGATGGGAAACTGCTGTTGGGACAGAGATACTGTAGCTAAGTGACGGGAAACTGCTGTTGGGACAGCGATATTGTAGCTAAGTGACGGGAAACTGCTGTTGGGACAGAGATACTGTAGCTAAGTGACGGGAAACTGCTGTTGGGACAGCGATACTATAGCTAAGTGATGGGAAACTGCTGTTGGGACAGAGATACTGTAGCTAAGTGATGGGAAACTGCTGTTTGGACAGAGATACTGTTGCTAAGTGACGGGAAACTGCTGTTTGGACAGAGATACTGTAGCTAAGTGATGGGAAACTGCTGTTGGGACAGAGAAACTGTAGCTAAGTGATGGGAAACTGCTGTTGGGACAGAGATACTGTAGCTAAGTGATGGGAAACTGCTGTTGGGACAGAGATACTGTAGCTAAGTGATGGGAAACTGCTGTTGGGACAGAGATACTGTAGCTAAGTGATGGGAAACTGCTGTTGGGACAGAGATACTGTAGCTAAGTGATGGGAAACTGCTGTTGGGACAGAGATACTGTAGCTACGTGATGGGAAACTGCTGTTGGGACAGAAGTCAATGGAAGGGTCAAACATGACAGCAGTAGCTAGCTATAGACAATAAAAGGAGATGACATGTATAGAGTGCAGTAGAGGTGCAGTCTAGACCCATGTTGTATTTGTGTGGAAGTAGTGGGTATAAGGTATAACTCCATTCAGTTTACAAATCTATTTCATTTTGGGAATCGTGTTAACCTTGTTTTTTGAATTACCCTCTTATTTACCCATGATGCTCAGGATTCAACCATCTGTTTTTTACCACTACATCCCTGGTCACATGATGAATGGGGATTACAGAGAAAGGGTTGTTGTCTGGTTCTCTACGAGGGACTTTGGGGAACAAGGGAATCTCCCAGTTGTTATCGACCCTGTCATGGCGATTGTAATTCATAGGCCATTAAACAATACGAGGAGCATATGGGTATATAAGCGGTGAGAACAGTGACCTGAACATCAGCCATGTCCACTGAGCTTCCTGTTCAGGTGTGTCCACTGAGCTTCCTGTTCAGGCCTGTCCACTGAGCTTCCTGTTCAGGCCTGTCCACTGAGCTTCCTGTTCAGGTGTGTCCACTGAGCTTCCTGTTCAGGTGTGTTCACTGAGCATCCTGTTCAGGCATGTCCACTGAGCTTCCTGTTCAGGCCTATCCACTGAGCTTCCTGTTCAAGTGTGTCCACTGAGCTTCCTGTTCAGGTGTGTTCACTGAGCATCCTGTTCAGGCATGTCCACTGAGCTTCCTGTTCAGGCCTGTCCACTGAGCTTCCTGTTCAGGTGTGTCCACTGAGCTTCCTGTTCAGGTGTGTCCACTGAGCATCCTGTTTAGCCATGTCCACTGAGCTTCCTGTTCAGCCATGTCCACTGAGCTTCCTGTTTAGCCATGTCCACTGAGCTTCATGATAAATAAATAAAACACATTAATATCTCCGTTTTTAGAGCAAAGGGTACTTGCAATTCCCAGATAGTGGGTGCGATTCCTGCGACCACCCAGTCTCCTTGGATAAAAGTGTCTGCTAAATGGCATTTTCTACACATTCTATTAATGTGTTGATGAATATTTGCCTCTCCTAAATATTACCACTGTTATTTGAAGGAGACTGATCATGGCCAATCCAATATTGAAATCTAGCCCCTAAACCAAATGGACAAATTTCAATATCACCACAACACCATTATCAATGTTCAATGAATTTGTATGCTGTAATCATGGTTTTATCCGTAACCATGCAATCAGTCATCTATAATGATGCCGTAATCATTGGTATAGTCCCAAATTACAGGCCATGAACTCAAAATCATGTAAAGGCATGTCACATAAAATGGCCCCCAATCTAGCAGATACCAACAAAAAAAACATATTTAACCTTTGAACCACTTTGAACCTAAACCATAGATGGCTATAAATGTGACTTTGTTGCGTGTTAGGCACCCAAAGTAATGCTGATAGGAAGGTAGGGTTGTCCTTGAATGCTGATAGTAAGGTAGGGTTGTCCTTGAATGCTGATAGGAAGGTAGGGTTGTCCTTGAATGCTGATAGGAAGGTAGGGTTGTCCTTGAATACTGATAGTAAGGTAGGGTTGTCCTTGAATGCTGGTAGGAAGGCAGGGTTGTCCTTGAATACTGATAGGAAGGTAGGGTTGTCCTTGAATACTGATAGGAAGGTAGGGTTGTCCTTGAATACTGATAGGAAGGTAGGGTTGTCCTTGAATACTGATAGTACGGTAGGGTTGTCCTTGAATACTGATAGGAAGGTAGGGTTGTCCTTGTACGCTGATGATTAAGGTTTTCTTTAAAATCCACAATTTGGATCCCTCCACAGCCTCATAGAGGGTCTAGATCGTTTTTCTAACCTCTCTGGATTACAACCAAATTATGATAGGTGTACTATATTATGTATTTGAATTTTACCAATAAAATGCTCTGACAGTGAAGTGGACATACTCAGTATTCATATCTCGAATATAAAGAAATCATCTCACTACAAAACATTTTAACAGAACGTTAGCAAAAATAGGTACTATCTTGTTACCATGGAAAGGAAAATACCTGTCTATTTGTGGAAAAATCACCCTGATTAACTCTTTAGACATATCCAAGTTTACCTATCTGCTTATGGCTTTTCCTATACCTAGCAACTTATTTTTTTAAATTATATGAGCAAAACATTTTCCATTTTATTTGCAATGGCAAGCCACACAAAATGAAAAGGCTAATTTACATAATTAATATGAATTTGCAGAACAGATACCTTGACGGCCCTGAAAGAATTTCATTGGACTCGATGGAAACCACATATCCTGAGGCTGTATTTATTGTAGCTGGGAATTTTAGCAAAGCTAATCTGAATACAAGGCTCCCTAAATTTGATCAGCATATCGAATGCGCGTCCAGGGCTGGCAGCATTCTGGATCAGTGCTACTCTAACTTCCGCGACGCACACAAAGCCCTCCCTCGCCCTCCTTTCGGCAAATCTGACCATGACTCCATTTTGTTGTTCCCAGCCTATAGACAGAAATTAAAACAGGAAACGCCCGTGCTCAGGTCTGTTCAACGATGGTCCGACCAATCTGATTCTTAAAGATTGCTTCGATCACGTGGACTGGGATACGTTCCAAATAGCCTCAGACAACAACATTGATGTATACGCTGATTCGGTGAGTGAGTTTATTAGCAAGTGCATCGGTGATGTCGTACCCACAGTGACTATTAAAACCTTCCCCTACCAGAAAGCATGGATTAATGGCAGCATTCGCGCAAAACTAAAAGCGCAAACCACTGCTTTTAATCAGGGCAAGGCGACTGGAAACATGACCAAATACAAACAGTGTAGCTATTCCCTCCGCAAGGCACTCAAACAAGCTAAATGTCAGCATAGAGACAATGTAGAGTCGCAATTCAACGGCTCAGACAGAAGACGTATGTGGCAGGGTCTACAGTCAATCATGGATTACAAAAAGAAAACCAGCCCCATCGCGGACACCAACGTCTTGCTCCCTGACAAACTAAACAACTTATTTGCTCGCTTTGAGGACAATACAGTACCACTGACACGGCCCGCTACCAAAACCTGCTGGCTCTCCTTCACCATGGCCAACGTGAGTAAAACATTTAAACGTGTTAACCCTTGCAACCCTAGCCGCCTCCTCAGAGCATGCACAGACAAGCTGGCTGGTGTGTTTACGAACGTATTCAATCAACGCCTATCCCAGTCTGCTGTTCCCACATGCTTCAAGAGGGCCACCATTGTTGCTGCTCCCACGAAATCTAAGGTTACTGAGCTAAATGACTATCACCCCGGAGCACTCACTTCCGTCATTATGAAGTGCTTTGAGAGACTAGTCAAGGATCAGATCACCTCCACCGTACCTGACACCCTAGACCCACTCCAATTTGCTTACCGCCCCAATAGGTCCACAGACGACGCAATCGCAATCACACTGCACACTGCCCTAACCCATCTGGACAAGAGGAATACCTATGTAAGAATGCTGTTCATCAATTACAGCTCAGCATTTAACACCATAGTGCCCTCCAAACTCATCATTAAGCTCGAGACCCTGGGCCTCATATAATTCATGCCTTACCTTTGAAGATCTTCTTTTGTTGGCACTCCAAAATGTCCCATAAACATCACAAATGGTCCTTTTGTTCGATAAATTATGTTGTTATATCCCCAGAATGTCCATTTATTTGTCACGTTTGATTCAGAAAAACATCAGTTCCAACTCGAACAAACATGACTACAAATGATCTAATAAGTTACCTGTAAGCTTGGTCCAAACATTTCAAACAACTTTCCTAATCCAACTTTAGGTATTTTAAAACTTAAATAATTTATCAAATTTAAGACGGAATATACTGTGTTCAATAGTGGATAAAATGAAAGTGGAGCGAGCCCCAGGTCGCGCGCCACAAACAAAACAGTCCACTAGGCTCAACACCCAGAAAGGAAAGGGCTATTTCTTCATTACTCAAAAGAAAAACATATACCAATTTCTAAAGACTGTTGACATCTAGTGGAAGCCATAGGAACTGCAACCAGGAGCCTCATTCCCATAGAAAACAATTGAAATCACAGTGAACTCAAAAAAACATTTCCTGGATGGTTTGTCCTTGGGATTTCGCCTGCCAAAGGAGTTCTGTTATACTCACATACATTATTTTAGAGGGTTTTCTATCCAAATCTACAAATTGTATGCATTTCCTAGCTTCTTGGCCTGAGTAGCAGGCAGTTTACTTTGGGCACACTATTCATCTGGACGTCAAAATACCGCCCACCACAAAGAAGTTAATCCACCAGAAAAGACAGAACAAATATTATGGCTAAACTCAAATATACTAATTCATAAAAATATATATTTTTGGAGAACATTTAAAAAAATATATAATCTTTGTAAATTATTTCATAAAGAAGACTGGTGGTGTAATGTCACACATGCAGCTAACACAAATATATGGAAATGTCTGCTCTATCCAAAATTACAACCAACTAGTGGAAGGGGGAAAAGTAAAGGACTTGTCTGTCGGCCCTGCATTAAAGACGAAAATTGGTTAAAAGAAATTGTGATAAATAAAAAAGTATATCAGTTTCATTTATGTACCAAAAAATGGACAGCTGTGCCGTACAGATTGCTAAATAGTTGGGAAGAGATTTTCGATGTACCATGTCATGTGAACTGATACACAAAATGTCACTGGATTCAGTTTTTCAATTAAAATTATACACAATTCTTGCAACCAATAGAATGTTACACTGTATACAGAGTATGAGGGATACACCCATCCCAGCTCTGCAGATTTTGCTGCGAAGAGACAGAATCAATAGATCATAGGTTCAGAACTTTTGTGAAACAGCACAGTTTAACAATATATGGCAAATAGAAATCAAAACTGGATGGTGATCAGAGATAGATGGGAGGGGTTGAGGGGAGCTGAAGGATGGGACTGGATGGTGTTCAGAGATAGATGGGAGGGGTTGAAGGGAGCTGAAGGATGGGACTGGATGGTGTTCAGAGATAGATGGGAAGGGTTGAGGGGAGCTGAAGGATGGGACTGGATGGGGTTCAGAGATAGATGGGAGGGGTTGAGGGGAGCTGAAGGATGGGACTGGATGGTGTTCAGAGATAGATGGGAGGGGTTGAGGGGAGCTGAAGGGTGGAACTGGATGGTGTTCAGAGATAGATCGGAGGGGTTGAGGGGAGCTGAAGGATGGGACTGGATGGTGTTCAGATATAGATGGGAGGGGTTGAGGGGAGCTGAAGGATTGGACTGAATGGTGTTCAGAGATAGATGGGAAGGGTTGAGGGGAGCTGAAGGATGGGACTGGATGGTGTTCAGAGATAGATGGGAGGGGTTGAGGGGAGCTGAAGGGTGGAACTGGATGGTGTTCAGAGATAGATCGGAGGGGTTGAGGGGAGCTGAAGGATGGGACTGGATGGTGTTCAGATATAGATGGGAGGGGTTGAGGGGAGCTGAAGGATTGGACTGAATGGTGTTCAGAGATAGATGGGAAGGGTTGAGGGGAGCTGAAGGATGGGACTGGATGGGGTTCAGAGATAGATGGGAGGGGTTGAGGGGAGCTGAAGGATGGGCCTGGATGGTGTTCAGAGTTGAAGGATGGGACTAAAAACAAACAAAAGATAACTAGTGTAAAATATACTGTGTCTGTAAAATGGATATAGTATGTATAAGCTGGAAGTAGAAGCCTAAGTGTTGTTGTCTATTAGTTTACTCCAATTAGGGGAGGGGTGGTAGGGTTAGGGGAAAATAATGAAGCAAAATATATTTAAAAAAAAAAAAATCTATATATATATATATATGATATACCCCGCCCCCCCCCCCCCCCCCCAAAAAAAAAAATATATATATGGGGATTGGAAATGATGCAGACAATTGATGTAAGCCACAACCTATCTGCAATATTAAAGGTGAGGGGTTGTCCTTGAATGCCACCCAATCATCTCCCTGTATACAGTACAGATGTATCTTCATAGCACAGTCACACCTACATTATAAGATACTGTCCTGACTGAGACCCACCATAAACATATCCCCTGGTCAGCACTTCTTCCGTCTCTCCTCTCACCCCTTCTATTAATGGACGCAGACAGTAACAACTGTAATGTTGTGCTGTACCATCTTCAGGACTGTAAACCATGGCTGTGTCCCAAATGGGACCCTTTTCTCCATTTAGTGTACCAAAGGGCTCTGGTCAAAATAAATGCACTATATAGGGAATGGGTTGCCATTTGGGAAACACACGATGCTTTGCCAGTCTGTTCGTGTCATTGAGGTTAACCTTCAGTTGCTACTAGGGATTTGCATGTGAAATCAGGTAACGGATTACTTATTGTACAGCAGACCTGGGTTTAAAAACTATTTGAAATCCTCGAAAATACTTTCAAAATTTGCCTTTGCCTTTAGGGGCTAGGTGGGTGAGATTTGCAGTTTTGGGACTATTCCGTTGGTCCATTAAGCCAGGCCAACTCAGTCAAGCAGAGATGAAGTGTCTGAAATGTTTTCAAATAGTACTTGAACCCAGGTCTGCTGTGCAATATTGAAGACAGATTTAAGTGGATTATTTGAGCAAATAGCATTCCCAGCCATCACCATCTCTGTGTGAGGGTTTGTCTTTTCTTCATGACAGTACTTGTCTTTTGCTGGCACTTGGCTCATGAATGTATTGTATTCTGTAGTGGATGTTAAGATGTCATCATGCTATTCAGTCATTATTGACTTTGGGAATAGAAATCTATGTAGGCGTATAATGATTTCTCTACCATTGTACAGTATATGCCAGGCTATAAATAACAAACCTGCTTCTTTTCAAAGTACTTTGACCCCTAGCTAATAGCGACAGTGTTGAAAATGGTGTAAATACATACAACCTTAAAAGGCAGCATGTTCCTGTAGAACGTGGTTTGAAGTGAGTCGATGTAGGTGAGCTACCTGAAGAATGCTAACAGAAAGATCCATCCACTCCCATCCGTTTCCATGCAACAATGATAATGTTAAATACACTAGTAAGCCATATTTTGGGTCACTGACCCCATACTGCAGATCCACAGATTATTTGGTAGTTATCCATAAACAAGGTTAAATTGTCATTTGTCTGATCCAGCCCTTTAAGCACAGGCATCGATGTAATGTTTTTTTGAATAGCCTTTTGAATAGCTTGGACCTTGACTGCTGTGCAGCGCCTGCTCATCCATTTTACCTCATTGTGCTTATGTTGCACCACATTTCCATGGTACCCTGTTTTTGCTTTGGGCTCCGCTCTGCTCTGCTCCCCTACCTACCTGGACTGTAATGATGCACTGCTAGCCTTTCACAATATATAATACCGTATAAATCTACAAGCAACACATCATCATCTGTAAGCTGTGGGTGCAAAAGATGGCTCAGTCCATTGCTTTTTCGGGATAGGGTTATTGTCTGAGTAAGGCGCAGAGAGAGAGAGAGAGAGAGAGAGAGGGGAGGGGGTGAGAGAGAGAGACAGGGAGAGAGAGAGAGAGAGAGAGAGAGAGAGAGAGAGAGAGAGAGAGAGAGAGAGAGAGAGAGAGAGGGGAGGGGGTGAGAGAGAGAGACAGGGAGAGAGAGAGAGAGAGAGAGAGAGAGAGAGAGAGAGAGAGAGAGAGAGAGAGAGAGAGAGGGGAGGGGGTGAGAGAGAGAGACAGGGAGAGAGAGAGAGAGAGAGAGAGAGAGAGAGAGAGAGAGAGAGAGAGAGAGAGAGAGAGAGAGAGAGAGAGGTCGATCCATTCCCATCAAGTATCTGGGACAATGTCCCGACAGCTAGGTGTCTGGCCTGGTCTGGTCAGACTTTAATCTAGATAGTGACTATCACCATTCATCACCAGAGGTAACTCAGTACATTGTGTGTGGGGACCATCTCCTTCTCCTGAGATGTGGTTCAGTCCATCGTACCAAGACTCTTTGACAACCATTGATGTGATGTGGTTTTGACGAGGCATTGGAGCTCACACACACACACACACACACACACACACACACACACACACACACACACACACACACACACACACGCACACACACACAGTCTTGTTTCTTCTACTCGTCATAATATTAACAGAATGTCCCATCACAAAAGCCATCACAAGAAAGAAATGTGAGACAGTAAAAATACATCATCATGTTTGTTCCTGATTGACATGATACACAATTACTAAAGACAGAGAGATCAAGAACTCGAAATACAAGAACGCTAAAAGTAGTTCTTTACGAAGTCAAGAGTTTATTGTGAGGATTTTGCCCCAAGTGTTAGGTGATTTTGGGGTTAATTACAAGTGAATTGAATTGAATGATACAATCGAGTCACCGTTCTAAAAATGAGGTTATGCTGAAGTGCTACTGAAATAACTTTGATTTAATTGTATTAACAACGTCCCATAGTATAACCTGTTGAGGTAGAATGTGTTCTGGTGAAGGCTAGAACATTACCTCAAGGTGCCTTAATATTCTAGCTGTCTTTAAAGATGATGGATGTTGTCCAGAATAACCTTAGCAACCCACGATGAGTCCTACTTCATAATGTGTTTATTGAAATGGAATCAAACAGGTTGGAACAGGAGGATGCAGTCAAGCTGCCAGGGAAAACATACACCCACATAAAGCTGTTTCACCCACTTGATTCAAGTCAAGGGCAACATTCCCCATCAATGTTCCTTCCTGGGTCTTTAGAAATGTGTCAGAGACCATTTAAGACAGCATTGAGAGATCAGGAACATCTACATTATGTATGTGACATGTCCTGGTGTATAGCGGTGATCATGAATCATCGTGATGACAATCACGTCCCGGTTATTAACTCTCCAGGTTACCTTCTGCCAATGACTGGTTTCATTACAACGTATACTAATGGCCACCTCATCAGAACAGTAATATGAACCAGATTTGGAAATCTATGCTCTTTCACCACACCGTGCCTACCTGAACCTTACTGTGCTGGTTCTGGTATTTCCCCCTCACATTGTCCTTTTCCAGCACGGTTTCATCAGCTATGGTGATGGCAGGATGAGTAACCAGGATGAGTACCAGGCCAGCACAGTACAGCTCAGCTTGGCTCGGCTTAGTAGTCTGAAAGGGGTTCTTTGTATGGGTTTTCCAATACTCAGTGGTTCTTGGTGTTGGATTATTGCTGGTTCTGTTGTGATTCCCGATTAGTATCAAAAGCATGGCTGTGTTGTACTGGTACTTAGTTCTAGTCAGTGTGCCTCTCTCCTCTTTGACACTGCCCACCCATACCCATCACACATACATACAGTACATTACCTACTGGGAGAAATACTGCATCAGATCTGAGACGCCAGACAATATGCCCCCAAACATCCTCACTACTCCAGACAATATGATCCCAAACATCCTCACTACTCCAGACAATATGCCCCCAAACATCCTCACTACTCCAGACAATATGATCCCAAACATCCTCACTACTCCAGACAATATGACCCCAAACATTGTCACTACTCCAGACAATATGCCCCCAAACATCCTCACTACTCCAGACAATATAACCCCAAACATTGTCACTACTCCAGACAATATGACCGCAAACATCCTTACTACTCCAGACAATATGACCCCAAACATCCTCACTACTCCAGACAATATGACCCCAAACATCCTCACTACTCCAGACAATATGACCCCAAACATCCTTACTACTCCAGACAATATAACCCCAAACATCCTCACTACTCCAGACAATATGACCCCAAACATCCTCACTGCTCCAGACAATATGACCCCAAACACCCTCACTACTCCAGACAATATAACCCCAAACATCCTCACTACTCCAGACAATATGACCCCAAACATCCTTACTACTCCAGACAATATGACCCCAAACATCCTCACTGCTCCAGACAATATGACCCCAAACACCCTCACTACTCCAGACAATATAACCCCAAACATCCTCACAACTCCAGACAATATGACCCCAAACATCCTCACTGCTCCAGACAATATGACCCCAAACACCCTCACTACTCCAGACAATATAACCCCAAACATCCTCACTACTCCAGACAATATGACCCCAAACATCCTTACTACTCCAGACAATATGACCCCAAACACCCTCACTACTCCAGACAATATGACCCCAAACATCCTCACTACTCCAGACAATATGACCCCAAACATCCTTACTACTCCAGACAATATAACCCCAAACATCCTCTCTACTCCAGACAATATAACCCCAAACACCATCACTACTCCAGACAATATAACCCCAAACATCCTCTCTACTCCAGACAATATAACCCCAAACATCCTCTCTACTCCAGACAATATAACCCCAAACATCCTCTCTACTCCAGACAATATGACCCCAAACATCCTTACTACTCCAGACAATATGACCCCAAACATCCTTACTACTCCAGACAATATAACCCCAAACATCCTCTCTACTCCAGACAATATAACCCCAAACATCCTCTCTACTCCAGACAATATGACCCCAAACATCCTCACTACTCCAGACAATATGACCCCAAACATCCTCTCTACTCCAGACAATATAACCCCAAACATCCTCTCTACTCCAGACAATATAACCCCAAACATCCTCTCTACTCCAGACAATATAACCCCAAACAACGTCACTACTCCAGAAAATATGACCCCAAACATCCTCACTGCTCCAGACAATATGACCCCAAACACCCTCACTACTCCAGACAATATAACCCCAAACATCCTCACAGACGATGATGTATGTATAGTTTACTCCACAGTACTAACACACACCTGCCATGTGAGGTGTCTGTCGTGTAATGCATATCACCTGCAGTGCATACTACTCCAAACGGATTGAAGAAAACACATACTCTAGCTTTGCGTCGGCATGCTAGTCAAGTTTTTGAATAAAAAAGGACATTTGTTGCGAAATTTGTTACACCCCTTCACCGGGACTAAAAACCTATGCGGCCAAACATATCGCATCACCCATGTATTAATGGACAACAACAAATGGAGTAACAATTATAATCAGACAGCTCAGAATACATTTCTCAGTTAATAGAACTTATGATGTTAAATTATTATAAATTGATAAATTTCCCAGACTCATAGTCTGTGTCCAAAATGGCACCCTATCACCTACATAGTGCACCACTATTGACCAGGGCCCATAGGGAACTATGTAGGGAATAGGGTGCCATTTGGGATGGACAAATATTCTACTGAGCTCAACTAATTACAAAAACAAAATGTCTGGAATCTGTTAAAGAAACTGTGGATCAATAGTATCATGTTATGTTCATGACCCTGACCCCCTCCTCTGTGGCTTCCAGATAGCTTACACATTCTTACTTTCATTTTCTTTTTTGTTTTTCTTGGGGGGTGGTTTGGGGGTGGTAGGGGTTGGGAGGGAGGGGGTGGTTTGGGGGTGGTAGGGATTGGGAGGGAGGGGGTGGGGCTTGAGGGACTATGGGAAGTAATAGTGTCTTATTAAATTTGCATGTTTGCTATGTGTCTTAAGCTGTGCTTTTAAAGTCAATTAATACTCCTCCCAACTCACCCACGTTCGTTATAAATACGATGCATTGTTTCTTCCTATGCTTTAAAGTTAAAATGACAAGTTAAATATATATATTTACTCTTGTATGATCTTTGTTTCTAGCCATGTACAGTACTGCAGTTTTTTTACTACGCATCTATCGTTGAAAAACAGTTTGTAATACCTTTTATTTTGTGTCTCTGGAAGATTCCTACTGTTAAAGCCTAGCTTTCATTGAACCTCTATTTTGTCTCTAGAATATGGAATGATCGGCGAACATACTGTAAAAAGTCAGCGACCCAGATCAGTCTTTGACACAAAGGCCCTGCAGGAGCAAGCTGAATCTGCTAAATTTATGGCACAAACTGGTAATACAATAGTTATGTTTCTTTCACCTTTTATTTTGTTAACTATAAACTTAATGTCATCTAGGTCACTTGCATGCTCTTTCTTGTGCTGCACCTTTTAGGTGACAATGTTTCTGTATTTTAATAACCTCCTACTACCTCCTCCTTCTTCTGTTGCTATTCACATTAAAACCCACTAGACAAATGTTCCTTTTCCCTTTGAGTATTTACTTAGAATAACAACTAGAATTGGGCTCCCTGGGTCTCTGTTCATTTGTTGTTACACAGCGAGTTGGCAAGTGCATTGCTCGTTTCTCAAATATTAAAGGCGAGGTAAAATTGTGCCCTGTCACAGTTAATAATATCCTTAAAAATGTGCCTAATAACATTTGAAAAATGTCCTTCATCGACAACTCCTACTGCCTTCGGCAAGAGTGAAACGCACACTGAATAAAAAATGGGTTTGATAAATAATGTTTAATGTAAGATAAATAAACAAAAATCTTAACTTAAACCAGTTGAATATACTAAAATATAGTGATGATTGTATCCATTCTAAAGTTGCAGGAGGATAGAAATGAATTGAAAAGCATCTTTATTGCTGCTCCAGATCCACATAGAGGGTTTCTAGGCTCAATCAAAATGGACTGCCATAAAGACTATTCTTTTTTTTCCCCCTTTTCTTTCTAATTTCGTTTAAAAAAAAATACATGTTTCTGGGTTCCGTTAATTGTTTGTTTGGCTTTTAATTTATTTATTTTTTTAACCCAATTTCACCTCATTTGTTGTTCCTTTTAAATCTGTGACATTGATCAACACACCTGCCTTACTTTCATTTTAATTTGCAAATCCACTTTGTTGTTTACTAAATCCTAACAGCATGTCTCCATTCCAACACGCTGTGGGAGTGTGTTATTTATCTCTTATGGACCCCATCACTTCCATTCTTAGATTGCCTAATTGACTCTCCCTGTACTTCTTCATCTTACCAATTGATCCACCTTTCAAAGTCTATTATAATTCTGATCAGACCAATTATATATAATAGGGTTTACAGTATATTCCTATTGGGTTGAATCAATCTATATCAGTCCTATTATACTGCAGCTTAGTGACGCAATACGGAGGAAATCTTCATAAGATTTCAATTACATATAAATGTATTCAGAGCTGAAATTTCCAAATCTCTTATGCAAATAAAGCCTCGTTGAAATTGAACATCACACGTACATCTTAAACTGTAATCAAAATATTTGAACGTTGTCTTCTTGCTTTCTAACACACAACTACGCTATCTTGGATTGTTCTATTCACCCGACCTACTTAGCTCAATGCCAAGGGTGTTAGCATAACCAAGGTTAGCATTTATTCCATTTATTCAGCATTTCATGGCTTTTGGATTTGTGACATTATCATATTTTTACATTGAAAGGCCTCACCCAGGACATACTGATGCATTGTTGACCTTCACTGTCAATAAGGCAATGCTTTTGTTATTGGGAATTACCACCTAACGGCACACACATAAGCAAATTCACTCCACATGTGTTTATATACAATCAGTGTATGAAGTTGTACCTCTGAGAATTAAACTGGTATACTTGGTATACACTCCTAGAAAGAAGGGTTCCAAAAGGGTTCTTTGGCTGTCCCCATAGGATACCCCTTCTTGATTCCAGGTAGAACCCTTTTTGGTTCCAGGTAGAGCCCTTTTGAGTTCCATGTAAAACCCTCTGTCGAAAATGGAACCAAAAATGTTCTTCAAAGGGTTCTCATATGGGGACAGCTGAAGAATCCTTTTAGGTTCTAGAAACAACCTTTTTATCTAACTGTTTGGTTCTAGAGACAGTTGACTAGTGTACATTTAAATATTCAGTAGCAACAGTTAAAACACGTCATAATAGGAGTGTGACACACCAGCAGACCTTTTGTCACATTCTGCTGTTTGGAAAAATAGTATTTTATGAACCCCATGCAAACTGGCACTGTGAATGTTACTTCCATGCAACAAGCTCCATGCAACAAGCTGTGATCTTCTGAATAAAATGAAAAGGGGAGTTTTTCTTCCCTCTCGTTTCCCTAGTACTCTTAAGAAAAATATAAACGGGCAATTAAAAAAAAAAACATGTTTTCACAAATTGTGATCAAACACTAATTAATATGCATTGGAGTTAGATCCTCTCTGGTTGTCAAGGAAACTGCACTGTAGACTGTAGTGCTGTAACACTGCTGTGGGATCCATACTCTAGACTTGTCATTTATTAACTCTCCATTCAAGTTGAACTTTTATTTCACTAGTAGATGTCCTTCCTGCATGCAACCATGTTCTTTTACATTTTATAGAGCTTTTTGAAACATTTCATTTGGTTTTATTGATGCATGTGTCAGTATGAAAGATGCAGATGAAATGTAGCTGTAAGATGTAACACCTTTTAGTCAGGTAAATGGCCGAATCCCTTAATGTGATCAGAAGTAACACTGGGGCCTGTGATGTGGAGCTTTGCTGTGATCTTTGAATAAATGTCCTTCAGAATAAATCTGACAAATGCTTAGTGTCAATTATGATCCATCTTTACAGTTCCTCCAAACCATTTGGGACTTTTACTATGATGCGTCTGTACAGTTCCTCCAAACCATTTGGGACTTTTACTATGATGCGTCTGTACAGTTCCTCCAAACCATTTGGGACTTTTACTATGATCCATCTGTACAGTTCCTCCAAACCATTTGGGACTTTACTATGATCCATCTGTACAGTTCATCCAAACCACTTGGGACTTTACTATGATCCATCTGTACAGTTCCTCCAAACCATTTGGGACTTTACTATGATCCATCTGTACAGTTCCTCCAAACCACTTGGGACTTTACTATGATCCATCTGTACAGTTCCTCCAAACCATTTGGGACTTTACTATGATCCATCTGTACAGTTCCTCCAAACCATTTGGGACTTTACTATGATCCATCTGTACAGTTCCTCCAAACCATTGGGACTTTTACTATGATCCATCTGTACAGTTCCTCCAAACCATTTGGGACTTTACTATGATCCATCTGTACAGTTCCTCCAAACCATTTGGGACTTTACTATGATCCATCTGTACAGTTCCTCCAAACCATTGGGACTTTTACTATGATCCATCTGTACAGTTCCTCCAAACCATTTGGGACTTTACTATGATCCATCTGTACAGTTCCTCCAAACCATTGGGACTTTTACTATGATCCATCTGTACAGTTCCTCCAAACCACTTGGGACTTTACTATGATCCATCTGTACAGTTCCTCCAAACCATTTGGGACTTTACTATGATCCATCTGTACAGTTCCTCCAAACCATTTGGGACTTTACTATGATCCATCTGTACAGTTCCTCCAAACCATTTGGGACTTTACTATGATCCATCTGTACAGTTCCTCCAAACCATTTGGGACTTTACTATGATCCATCTGTACAGTTCCTCCAAACCATTTGGGACTTTTACTATGATGCGTCTGTACAGTTCCTCCAGACCATTTGGGACTTTTACTATGATCCATTTGTACAGTTCCTCCAAACCATTTGGGACTTTACTATGATCCATATGTACAGTTCCTCCAAACCATTTGGGACTTTACTATGATCCATCTGTACAGTTCCTCCAAACCATTTGGGACTTTACTATGATCCATCTGTACAGTTCCTCCAAACCATTTGGGACTTTACTATGATCCATCTGTACAGTTCCTCCAAACCATTTGGGACTTTATTATTCTCGATCTGTACAGTTCCTCCAAACCACTTGGGACTTTACTATGATCCATCTGTACAGTTCCTCCAAACCACTTGGGACTTTACTATGATCCATCTGTACAGTTCCTCCAAACCATTTGGGACTTTACTATGATCCATCTGTACAGTTCCTCCAAACAATTTGGGACTTTACTATGATCCATCTGTACAGTTCCTCCAAACCATTTGGGACTTTACTATGATCCATCTGTACAGTTCCTCCAAACCATTTGTACTTTACTATGACACAATAAGATTTTGTTCTTCTACTTGAGACTCCGTTCATGGGAGTCAGACAAGGTTTTTGAACAAACAGCTTTTTGACCAATTACTAGTCATAAAGGTTCTTGTTCCCTTCAATCACAATACAACAAAACTTACAAAATGATGAATGGGAAATCAAAGGAACTGGATCAAGAGATATGGGGCCAATGACCAACAGTCGTGGTCTTCTCTCTTATTAAACATTTATCAAAGATCACATAAAGGTGAAACATGTCTATTTGGTTCAATATTAAAGTTAACTAGGTTAATATCCCTCCCCGTTAACGTAGCTTCGGGTTTAGAATAACTCCTCCCCCATTGCTCTACCTTGAAACCCAGCCCCGGCAGAAAGCTCCACCCCAGTATAGCCCCGCCCACTGTAGCCCCACCCCCTGGGTTGATCATGTGACCGTGTTGCTGCATTTAACTGGTGTCACCCTTCTCCCTCCACACAGGTGAATCTGGTGCAGAGGAGTGGTCCCAGTGGAGCTCATGCTCAGTTTCATGCGGCCAAGGGTCGCAGGTGCGAACAAGAACCTGTGGTTCACCATACGGAACACACTGCAGCGGTCCTTTAAGAGAGTCAAGGGTTTGCAATAACACTGTCCCCTGTCCAGGTAGTAATAGCTGCAGCATTATTACTTCACTTGTCATAACGTCTTTCTCCTTCCCCCTTCATTTTTCCTATGTGTGCATTGTTGTGCTTGCTTTGAATTGACCATCGAACCAATGTTTTTGTTACTGTTTAGTTTGACCTTTTAACTAGTCTATTTGGTTATATTCTTATTGCTTAATATTCTTATTTAATGTATTATTATTATTATTATTATTATTATTATTATTGTTAGCCATCTATTATCTGGTGATGATTTCTTCTCTTTGTGTATGTCACGGTGTTTTTCAGAAGTGTTGTCTATGTTATCCATCTCTTCCCATATAATGATAAGTTATTTCACCACAACTCCTAAAATGATTGATAGTGATGTAGTTCTGTAGTTTTGCATGTTATGGAGATTAGGGAATTGTAGATTCTGGTTTGTTTCTCCAGGGTTCAGTGTGTATTCTTGAAGGTCAAGGTTAGTGGTATATTTGTATATATATTGCAGTATCTTTACATATTTATCTCGATGTAGGCTGTTACAGTAGTTGAGTTGATGAAATGTTGCCTATATTTTTGCATACTTAGTCTGGTACCTAATATTTTGGGGTTGTTGGTCCAGTCGATGTATTTTGCTCCTCTGGGGTCTTTAGAATGTCATGACGTCTTACACTGTTGACAGATGTTGCGTTTTTTGGCAGAAGGTGGAGGTATTTTCTCATAAACACAACATTCCCCTACACAAGACAGTCATTGGTTATTCTTGGTGAATTGTGATTGAATGTGGCTCTAGAAGACCTTCTGAATTGTGGAGACGACACCCATCTTATGTGTGTGTCTACTGTATGTAGATATCCATGTGTTCAACAGCAGCTGTCATACTAATGTTAGTGTTTTTCCATCTGTTGATTTGCAGGGAATTTTAGGAGCCATTCTTCTATGTGGCGGCAAGTGTCTCTGAAATTACATTTAGGCACAAAGTCCTATTTCAGGGTTTCACCCCCATCAGCTAATCAGAAATTCATGCGAGCAGCTCTCTGACATTTAGTCAGACGTAGTCCACATTAAGATGTGTCATGACTAAGTGTAGGGTTGGCAGTTTTCTCAAGGGTCAGACAAGAGGGCAAGACATTATTCCAAACCGTTTTCATTTACCATTTCGTACCTGACAAGCTTTGGTAGCTAGCTGAACTGACCCAACAAGCTCTGGTAGCTAGCTGAACTGACCCGACATGCTCTGGTAGCTAGCTGAACTGACCCGACATGCTCTGGTAGCTAGCTGAACTGACCCGACATGCTCCGGTAGCTAGCTGAACTGACCCGACATGCTCTGGTAGCTAGCTGAACTGACCCGACAGGCTCTGGTAGCTAGCTGAACTGACCTGACAAGCTCTGGTAGCTAGCTGAACTGACCGAACAAGCTCTGGTAGCTTGCTGAACTGCATGAATCACCCTCTTCCATTCAGAAACAATAATTGAAGCAGTCAGCCTACAGAGCAATATACCCCAGGTGTCCCCCTGGATTGAAATGAAGAATAAGAGAACCAGAAATGATAAAGAATCCATTATTTCCCCCTTGGTGAGACTTTGGCAGCAGGCTAATGGGCTAAACTGTCTTTTTCTCTGGAAGTAATGTGCCCTTTGTTTCAGGCCAGTAATGTTGTCAAATCGACAGCCGAAATATTGAAATCTGTGTTTGTCTGAGTCAAATAGTTTTTAAGGACAGAAATACATGCAGGGAACATTTTCCTTGAAGGGCACGACACAAGGACCTTATAACACATTCATAACCTATACATACTGGCTGCATTCATAACTGCTTAAGTCAACAACCACAAGACAAGGCAAAATATCAACTTTTTTGCACAGAAGAAAATACAGAACAATATGATGAGAGTTTAAAAGGAAACATGACAAGAACATGCAGAGGAAGGAGCGGTGCAGGACAGGTCAAAACAACTTCCTCCTTTCAAATAATTCTAGAATGAAACCAAACAAAGAATGATTTGAAAGACTGTTAATTAAACGTTTAGAATTTGACACAGAGGAAAACCAGATAAATAAACTGGTGGTTGTTGATGGAAGTTGATTTGAGCATTTAGAAAGTCAACTGCTTATTAATGCGTTATGTATGGCTTATGAACATGTTACGAAGTCCTTATGTCGGTCTCTTTCAAGTAAAGTGTCACTGCTACACAGCATGATGTCACAGTTGGAGCAGTTTGTCTCATATCAATCCTCACTAGAAGTTAACTACTAGAGCTACTATTCAAATGCAACGTTACCATATTTAGAGATGGTATTTTAATACCAATTTGTTGCAAACGGCCCAAAAAAAAGTTTTACATAATACCACCTTTCTTTTCAGTTGTAAATAGTTTATTTCACTGCAGAGAAGGCTTGTTCACTGTTCCAACACTGATTTCAATTATATGTCCTTTAATAAGGAAGGAAGCACAGTGTGCGTCCCAAATGGCAACCAATTTCCTATATAGTGCGTTACTTTTGACAAGGGCCCATAGTGCTCTGATCAAAAGGAGTGCGCTACGTAGGGAATAGGGTGCAATTTGGTCAAAAGTAGTGCACTACATAGGGAATAGGGTGCCACTTGGTCAAAAGTAGTGCACTATATAGGGAGCCATTTGGAACACAGGGCCAGACTTGTAGCTCAACCTGTACTCTGATTATATCTCTAACTGAACTAAAGAACTCCAGCCTTGCCCGATTATTATTTATTCAACTAGGCAATTCAGTTAAGAACAAATTCTTATTTACAGAAACGGTCTACCCCTGCTAAACCCGGACAATGCTAGGCCAATTGTGCTCCGCCCAATGGGACTCCCAATCCCAGCCGGTTGTGATACAGCCTGGAATCGAACCAGGGTCTGTAGTGATGCCTCTTGCATTGAGATGCAGTGCCTTAGACCGCAGCACCACTCAGGACCACTCGGGAGTCCTATCTGATAAAAGCTCTTCATTATAAGACTGACTTTTTGATCCTAGAATTTCACAGAAGAGATACACTCTCCCCATCCATCCCACTGTCTCGCTCTTTCGCTCTCTTTCTCTCTCTCTCGCTCTCTCTCTCTCTCTCTCTCTCTCTCTCTCTCTCTCTCTCTCTCTCTCTTTCTCTTGTGCGATTGGGACTTTGATTTTAATTAACAATGTTTGAGCGGGCTTTGCGTTCTCATGAAGCAATCAGAGTCGTTGAAGAAGGGATATACCACTTGGCAGGATAACTTGGCACTCTTAACACACCGGTGACCAGATTATGTTTTATCCCAGGTGATAGAGAAGACATTCTGAGACAGTTCTAAGAAGCGCCAAACAGTCTAGCCTGACACAGTATTAGATGTCGGCCATTTTGTCGAAATACTATGTTGTTCTTTGTAAGCCGGTACTTCTGCTTGGCAGATCAGCAAGCAGTATGTGGATATGAATCACTACACAGGAGTACTGTTAGGTCAAACTCATTTCACTTCCTAAAGATGGAAGCCCCACGTGGTTCCACGACCCCATGATTACTACTTTGTGGTAGTTGAGGGTAAAGCTCACTGGTTGGACTACATATATGTGCTTTCTGTTTTGCTGATAATTATTGATCAAATCGTGTCATGTGGCAGAAACAGCGACAGCAATTAAACTGTCTATTTTATGTCTGTTGTGTACCATGATCTTGCTGCAAAACTACATTTTTCCCTGGGATAATAATATATTGAAACGTTATACTTGACCCCTAACCTCTGACCTCTGCCCTATGTCCTACAGTGCATGGCGTCTGGGAGGAGTGGTCACCATGGAGCCTGTGTTCGTTTACGTGTGGGCGTGGCCACCGCACTAGGAACAGGATGTGTGCCCCGCCCCAACATGGAGGGAGAGCCTGTGACGGGCCTGAGACCCAGAGCAAACTCTGCAACATCGCCCTCTGTCCAGGTATGGAGTGTTGTCTCTGTGTGTGTGTGTGTGTGTGTGTGTGTGTGTGTGTGTGTGTGTGTGTGTGTGTGTGTGTGTGTGTGTGTGTGTGTGTGTGTGTGTGTGTGTGTGTGTGTGTGTGTGCGTGTGTGTGTGCGTGTGTGTGTGTGTGTGTGTGTGTGTGTGTGTGAGTCTGTGTGTGTGTGTGTGAGTCTGTGTGTGAGTCTGTGTGTGAGTCTATGTGTGAGTCTGTGTGTGTGTGTGTCTGTGTGTGAGTGTATTTTTACATATTCTAATGAGACCATGGGTATAATTACCAGGAACCAAACAGAGGCAAACAAGACCAAACAGGGAGGAACCTATCTGAATTTGTCCAATAGAAACTATTTTCTTAGCAGCTGTTTGCTACTGTGTGCACTAATGATTACACCCCACGATGCCCTGTTGTTGTGCTTGCTTGTTTATTTTTCCAACGTTTAGCATTTTAAAAGCCACTTCCTTGTCATTCTTTCTCTAAATATTTAAATGGAGCTCTGATCCATATAATGTCAGTCAACATTCGGTCCTTCAACAATGACTGAGGTGAATATGTTTAGAAACAAAGGGACCAGTAACAGACACAACACAAGTGATTTTCTATTCATTGGCACCATGTTAATATTAATAGCACCATGTTAATAGCAACATATTCCCTATGTAGGCACTCCTATCAATCAGAGCCCATAGGGAATCTCATAGGGCTCTGGTCAAAAGTAGTGCACTATGTAGGGAATAGGGTGCCGTTCAGAAGATAAAGTCTTAATCAAAAGATCATCTTGCAAGGAGAGAGCCTCTTGGGAGAAGACAACAGCTGCCTTTTTGGTGCAACATTATAGGATCAATTACACTGCAACTCAATGGAGAGAAGAGAGAGAGAGACAGAGAGAGAGAGAGGAGAGAGAGAGAGAGAGACAGAGAGAGGGGGTGGGTAGAGAGACAGAGAGAGAGAGACAGAGAGAGAGGAGAGAGAGAGAGAGACAGAGAGGGGGGGTGGGTAGAGAGACAGAGAGAGAGACAGAGAGAGAGGAGAGAGAGAGGAGAGAGAGAGAGAGAGAGAGAGAGAGAGAGGAGAGAGAGAGAGAGACAGAGAGACAGAGAGAGGGGGTGGGTAGAGAGACAGAGAGAGAGAGAGAGAGAGAGAGAGAGAGAGAGAGAGAGGAGAGAGAGAGAGAGAGAGAGACAGAGAGATGGGGTGGGTAGAGAGCCAGAGAGAGGGGGTGGGTAGAGAGACATAGAGAGAGAGAGAGAGAGAGAGAGAGAGAGAGAGAGAGAGGGGTGGGTAGAGGGACAGAGAGAGAGACAGAGAGAGAGGGGGCGGGGGTGTAGAGGGGAGAGAAACAGGATGCATATGGCATACAGGCCTCATGACATATTTAAAAGCAGCATGTGCCGTTCATGCTCACATCATAATATGGGTTGAAAACCCGCTGTCATAGAGTCAACACTGCAACACTGAAGAGGAAATCACTTAGCCGCAATTGCCAGTGAATGGTAAGCAGATTAGTGATGATGGGTTTTTTCCACAATCACTGTGTGCTAGATTGTAGACCGACTATGATGCGCTCCCAAAAAAGAACACGCATACACACACACATACACACAAACACACACAAACACACACATACACTTTGTTTGTTCAGTTGCCTAGCTTTAAAAGTCTGCAGTCCATTCAGTCCAGTCAACTCCAACGCAATTAACAGCTATTTTCCTGAGCAAATGAAGTGTGTGTGTGTGTGTGTGTGTGTGTGTGTGTGTGTGTGTGTGTGTGTGTGTGTGTGCACTTTTTTGGCGTACCCTTGTTACTTTTGTCTAACTTTTGCTAGTGCCATTTGATATTGGATGTTAAATGGAGAAGGGTTGTCTGGGTCGTTCAGGTTGTCTGGGTCGTTCAGGTTGTCTGGGTCGTTCAGGCTGTCTGGGTCATCCAGGTTGTCTGGGTCGTTCAGGTTGTCTGGGTCGTCCAGGTTGTCTGGGTCGTTCAGGCTGTCTGGGTCATCCAGGTTGTCTGGGTTGTCCAGGTTGTATGGGTAGTCCAGGTTGTCTAGGTCGTCCAGGTTGTCTGGGTCGTCCAGGTTGTCTGGGTCGTTCAGGTTGTCTAGGTCGTCCAGGTTGTCTGGGTCGTCCAGGTTGTCTGGGTCGTTCAGGTTGTCTGGGTCGTCCAGGTTGTCTTGGTCGTCTGGATCGTTCAGGTTGTCTGGGTCGTCCAGGTTGTCTGGGTCGTCCAGGTTGTCTGGGTCGTTCAAGTTGTTTGGGTTGTTCAGGTTGTCTGGGTCATCCAGGTTGTCTGGGTCGTTCAGGTTGTCTGGGTCGTCCAGGTTGTCTGGGTCGTTCAAGTTGTTTGGGTTGTTCAGGTTGTCTGGGTCATCCAGGTTGTCTGGGTCGTTCAGGTTGTCTGGGTCGTTCAGGTTGTCTGGGTCGTCCAGGTTGTCTGGGTCGTTCAGGTTGTATGGGTAGTCCAGGTTGTCTGGGTCGTTCAGGTTGTCTGGGTCGTTCAGGTTGTCTGGGTCGTTCAGGTTGTCTGGGTCGTTCAGGTTGTCTAGGTCGTCCAGGTTGTCTGGGTCGTTCAGGTTGTCTGGGTCGTCCAGGTTGTCTGGGTCGTTCAGGTTGTCTGGGTCGTCCAGCAAAAAGACACATGTCTCTGGACTGTAAGTAAATGGACAATAAAGTATTCTTCTTCTCTTCTTTTATGAAAAGGCCAAGCTCTTCATTCAACTGTAGGTCGTTTTGCAGAAATATAACTCTTGCTCTGTTTTAAGAAGGGTGTAGTTGGTCATAAATGCAGCAGTACCTCCCCCAAGGAAGTTGGCTTGTAGAGGCAATGACAAATGCAGGTGGCAAACTCATTACTTTCTGTGTTTATCCTCTGCACCGTTTTAAGGCATTTTCACCTCTGAGAAGAGAACTGAGAACTAGCAGCTCCAAAAGCAGAAGTAATGAATTGTCCCTATTCCCTATATAGTGCACTTCTACTCTGGTCAAAAGGAGTGCACTATTTGGGTACAGTTTTGGGACACATGGCCATTCTCTTGCAATATGACCCACTAGACCTGAGCTATTTCAAGCCACTCAAACCACAAGCGGTAATGGTATGTTCATGCATGAACAGTGCACTGTGTTTTCAGTGGAAGGATATTATAATATGGGTGTCTAGTTGTCAGGCTCTCAACCTGAAGACAGCCATTTGAATATGGTCTCCTTCCACTTCTTCTGACTGACTGTCCAATTTTTCTCCCTTTCTCTCCCTCTTGGGTCTGGGCTGTTTGTGTGTGCGTGTGTGTGTTGGTACGTGTCTGTGTGTGTGCCCCAGTGGACGGCCAGTGGCAGGAGTGGAGCCTGTGGAGTGACTGTTCAGTGACCTGTGCCAACGGGACCCAGCAGAGGACCAGACAATGCTCAGCCGCCGCCCACGGTGGGTCGGAGTGTCGTGGCCACTGGGCAGAGAGCAGAGAGTGTTACAATCCAGACTGCACAGGTAACACACAGACTGGGCCACTTAGCTATTAATGCCATCATCATCATCATCATCATCATCACCATCACCATCATCATCACCATCACCACCACCATTATCATCGCCATCATTATCACTATCATCATCATCACCACCACAATCACCACCACCATCATCATCACCATCATCATCATCATCACCATCACCGTCATCATCATCACTATCATCATCGTCCCAGGCACTACAGATGTAAAGGAGCTGTTAGATAAATGTATAATTTCTCAGTGGTGTGAGACTTGTGTTTGTGTTGTACATTGTCCCTGTCCAAATAAACTTAAAGGAATAGTTCACCCAAATTACAAAATTACACATTGGTTTTCCTACGCTGTAAACTGTCTATATATAGCCCTTCTTCCATCAGCTGATATATCAAAGTGATGTACAGAAACCCAGCCTAAAACCCCAAACAGCAAGCAATGCAGGTCTAAAAGCATGGTGGCTAGGAAAAACTCCATAGAAAGGCCAAAACCTAGGACGAAACCTAGAGAGGAACCAGGCTATGGGGGTTGGCCAGTCCTCTTCTGGCTGTGCTGGGAGATTATAACAGAACATGGCCAAGATGTTCAAATGTTCATAAATGACCAGCATTGTCAAGTAATAGTAATCACAGTGAACATTTCAGGGTTCCATAGCCGCAGGCAGAACAGTTGAAACTGGAGCAGCAGCACGGCCAGGTGGACTGGGAACAACAAGGAGTCATCATGCCAGGTAGTGCTGAGGCATAGTCCTAGGGCTCAGGTCCTCAGAGAGAGAGAAAGAAAGAGAGAAAGAGAGAATTAGAGAGAGCATACTTAAATTCACACAGGACACCAGAGGAGGAGAAATACTCTAGATATAACAGACTGACCCTAGCCCCCCGACACATAAACTACTGCAGCATAAATACTTTGCCAAAGCACAGCGTCCCCTCCAGGGACGGCATGAGAGAGCCCCAGTAAGCCAGTGACTCAGCCCCTGTAATAGGGTTAGAGGCAGAGAATCCCAGTGGAAAGAGGGGAACCGGCCAGGCAGAGTCAGCAAGGGCGGTTCATTGCTCCAGAGCCTTTCCGTTCACCTTCCCACTCCTGGGCCAGACTACACTCAGTCATATGACCCACTGAAGAGATGAGTCTTCAGTAGAGACTTAAAGGATGAGACCGAGTTTGCGTCTCTGACATGGGTAGGCAGACCGTTCCATAAAAATGGAGCTCTATAGGAGAAAGCCCTGGCTCCAGATGTTTGCTTAGAAATTCTAGGGACAATTAAGAGGCCTGCGTCTTGTGACCGTAGCGTACGTGTAGGTATGTACGGCAGGACCAAATCGGAAAGATAGTTAGAAGCAAGCCCATGTAATGCTTTTTAGGTTAGCAGTAAAACCTTGAAATCAGCCCTTGCCATAACAGGAAGCCAGTGTAGAGAGGCTAGCACTGGAGTAATATGGTTCTTGTTTTTGGTTCTAGTCAGGATTCTAGCAGCCGTATTTAGCACTAACTGAATTTTATTTAGTGCTTTATCCAGGTATCCGGAAAGTAGGGCATTGCAGTAGTAGTTTTCGACAGAAAGTCTCTGATTTTTGCGATGTTATGTTAATGGAAAAAGCTGTCCTTGAAACAGTCTTGATATGTACGTCAAAAGAGAGATCAGGGTCGAGAGTAATGCTGAGGTCCTTCACAGTTTTATTTGAGACGACTGTACAACCATCGAGATTTATTGTCAGATTCAACAGAAGATCTCTTAGTTTCTTGTGACCTAGAACAAACATCTCTGTTTTGTCCGAGTTTAAAAGTAGAAAGTTTGCAGCCATCGAGCTAGCGAAGGAATTTCTGGGGCTTCACTATGTTTCATTGAAATGTACAGCTGTGTGTCATCCGCATAGCAGTGAAAGTTAACATTATGCTTTCGAATGACATCCCCAAGAGGTAAAATATATAATGAAAACAATAGTGGTCCTAAAACGGAACCTTGAGGAACACCGAAATGTACAGTTGATTTGTCAGAGGACAAACCATTCACAGAGAAAACCTAATATTTTTCCGACAGATAAGATCTAAACCAGGCCAGAACTTGTTGGTGTAGACCAATTTGGGTTTCCAATCTCTCCAAAAGAATGTGGTGATCGATGGTATCAAAAGCAGCACTAAGGTCTAGGAGCACGAGGACAGATGCAGAGCCTCAGTCTGACCCCATTAAATGGTCATTTACCACCTTCACAAGTGCAGTCTCAGTGCTATGATGGGGTCTAAAACCAGACTGAACCATTTCGTATACATTGTTTGTCTTCAGGAAGGCAGTGAGATGCTGAGCAACAGCCTTTTCTAAAAACGTTTGAGAGGAAATGGAGATTCGATTTAGGCCGATAGTTTACATCACTTACATGATCTAAGTGATTGATAGTTGGTATTCAGCAGTCATAAAAATATGCCTTATTTACTTTGAAGCACTACTAAAATAGTGATTATGTCAGACAGCAGCTCTATAGAGATGAGATGATGACTTGGAATTAAATATTAAAGTCATCAAATATTTTATTAAAATAAATAAAGGATGGTTAATAAGTGATCAGCAGTAATGGGATGTCACTACCATCATGGGACTTGTATTAATTGTTTTATTCAGTGTTGTTACAGCATTCAACCCACACAATACATAGTGCATTTAATGCCAAGAAAAACGGCATCTAATTTATGAATCTAACTGAAAACGAACCGACCTCAAGTAGCACTAATCTCTCAGCACTAATTTTGGATGATTTGAACACGGTGTCATTTTGGTGAACTATCCTTTTAATTAAATAAATTCATCTTCTGAATCACCATACAACATACATGCTATGAATCATATGAACATGTCATGCAAATGTAATTCTGAATACAAAACTACTACAGTATCTGTACCTACTGCAATAAGAGTTCAGAATAGAGACTTTTGGTCAATCTAGCACTGGGCAGGGGCCAGACAGTTATACAATCCAGACAGGTCAGAGCCTTGCTGACAGGGTGTATGTAAATGAGCCAGTTATACAATCCAGACAGGTCAGATCTAATACATGAATAATGTCACAGAGGACTGGGAGACAGCAATGCTCACTAGTACATGAATAATGTCACAGAGGACTGGGAGACAGCGATGCTCACTAATACATGAATAATGTCACAGAGGACTGGGAGACAGCGATGCTCACTAATACATGAATAATGTCACAGAGGACTGGGAGACAGCGATACTCACTAATACATGAATAATGTCACAGAGGACTGGGAGACAGCGATGCTCTCCCACCACACGCTGGTTTAACGTAGGTCAACGTTGCACTACTGACTTGTTGTGTGATGAACGTGGTCGGGATCATGTCTGTCCATTTCAGACCTCCACAGAGGTTAGTGCTTGGACCCGTGTGTATGGAGAAGGAGTAAATACAGGTGGGGTGGAGGGAGGAGGGATGGAGAGATGAAATAGAGGAGTGTGACCCCTTCCCAGGGTTGTTCTACCTTTCAGAGAAGGTCATGTGATTAACTGTTTGGCTCAGGGGGACCATCTGTTTCTGCCTAATGCTCGATTTTACTGTGTTCATTAAAAATACATAAAACATGCCACTGCTTTGGGAAACTTTATCATAAAAGGCCTTTTAATATTGGCAAAGTGAGGAAAGTTATCACCGCAGTCACAGAGCAGCCTCCCCAACCATAAAAGGAGACATATTCCTCATTATTACAAGTATTATCAGAGTCATATAATTAATTAAATCTGGATAAAATTCTGCCAAAAACTTCTTCTTCTTTTTTTCTTTTACTATATCTCTGGGTACTATAAAACATGTCCAGGGCTTTGTGCCAAATGGCACCCTATTCCCTGAGTCCCTAGTCAAAAGTAGTGCACTATATAGGGAATAGGGTGGCCTTTGGGACACGACCCCATGTGTCCCAGTATCTATAATCCCACCTACTGTGTCTGTGTAAGAATGAATTCACATCTTCTAGCTACACATCATAGTAGAGCTGCATGGGGGACGTAGCACATAGAATGGTCAAGGTCGTGTGGCATCTTAGAGCTGTGATTCACAACATTTTGCGCTTCCCAGAGTACCCCTGAAGTACCCCCTGATGTGCATTTTACCAGTAGGACTATTGTCTCATGAGTCTTCTCAGAGTACCCCTGAAGTACCCCCCATGTACATTTTACCAGTAGGACTATTGTCTCATGAGTCTTCTCAGAGTACCCCTGAAGTACCCCCTGATGTGCATTTTACCAGTAGGACTATTGTCTCATGAGTCTTCTCAGGTATACCCAGGGGCTCTAGTGCCGTTATAGAAATTGAAAGACCGGCTGGCTGATGGTAATAAAATAGAGATTCCTTATTGGTCATGCTTTACTAACAACCGATTGGATGTTGGGGAGAGAAGATGGGAGTCCAGAGGCTCTCTGGCTCCTTGTTTTAAAATCCATCATCTACTGTACTAATTTCCACTCCTTCATCACACTACTCTGAATGAACTGACCAGGACAAAGCCAGCCTAATGACGAGCTGCCACCATAATGTTTTACCTGTCAAGTTTTTAACAATCAGCAGAGGACACAAGGAGAGGAAATAAGGAGAGGGAACAAGGGGAGGAAACAAGAATATGACACGAGGACATAACATAAGGAGAGGACAATCGGATAAGACACAAGGAGAGGACACAAGGAGAGGACAGATATTTAGGCATTTGAGAAAGAGACCCTTTTTAACAGTGATGTGTCTCTTCCACAGCCAATGGCCAGGGGTCTAACTCCTCAGACAATGGCCAGGGGTCTAACTCCTCAGCCAATGGCCAAGGGTCTAACTCCTCAGCCAATGGCCAAGGGTCTACCTCCTCAGCCAATGGCTGGGGTCTAACTCCTCAGCCAATGGCCAGGGGTCTAACTCCTCAGCCAATGGCCAGGGGTCTAACTCATCAGCCAATGGCCAGGGGTCTAACTCCTCAGCCAGTGGCCAGTTGTTTAACAGTGGTGTGTCTTTCCTCCTCAGCCAACGGCCAGGAGTTTAACTGATCTGTCTCTCCTCCTCAGCCAATGGCCAGTGGTTTAACTGATCTGTTCTCTCCTCCTCAGCCAATGGCCAGTGGTTTAACTGATCTGTCTCTCCTCCTCAGCCAATGTCTCCTCCTCAGCCAATGGTTTTACTGATCTGTCTCTCCTCCTCAGCCAATGGCCAGTGGTTTAACTGATCTGTCTCCTCCTCAGCCAATGGCCAGTGGTTTAACTGATCTGTCTCTCCTCCTCAGCCAATGGCCAGTGGTTTAACTGATCTGTCTCCTCCTCAGCCAATGGCCAGTGGTTTAACTGATCTGTCTCTCCTCCTCAGCCAATGGCCAGTGGTTTAACTGATCTGTCTCCTCCTCAGCCAATTGTTTAACTGATCTGTCTCTCCTCCTCAGCCAATGGCCAGGGGTCTAACTCCTCAGCCAATGGCCAGGGGTCTAACTCATCAGCCAATGGCCAGGGGTCTAACTCCTCAGCCAGTGGCCAGTTGTTTAACAGTGGTGTGTCTTTCCTCCTCAGCCAACGGCCAGGAGTTTAACTGATCTGTCTCTCCTCCTCAGCCAATGGCCAGTGGTTTAACTGATCTGTTCTCTCCTCCTCAGCCAATGGCCAGTGGTTTAACTGATCTGTCTCCTCCTCAGCCAATGTCTCCTCCTCAGCCAATGGTTTTACTGATCTGTCTCTCCTCCTCAGCCAATGGCCAGTGGTTTAACTGATCTGTCTCCTCCTCAGCCAATGGCCAGTGGTTTAACTGATCTGTCTCTCCTCCTCAGCCAATGGCCAGTGGTTTAACTGATCTGTCTCCTCCTCAGCCAATGGCCAGTGGTTTAACTGATCTGTCTCTCCTCCTCAGCCAATGGCCAGTGGTTTAACTGATCTGTCTCCTCCTCAGCCAATTGTTTAACTGATCTGTCTCTCCTCCTCAGCCAATGGCCAGTGGAATCCCTGGGGGCCTTGGAGTGGCTGCTCCAAATCATGTGACGGGGGTTGGCAGAGGCGGGCGCGGGTGTGCCAGGGGGCAGCGGTCACCGGGCAACAGTGCGAGGGCACAGGGGATGAAGTCCGCAAGTGCAGTGACCAGCGTTGCCCAGGTAACGATAACCCCATAACCACCATAAGTGAGACTGCAAGAGTCAATTAACTGGAAGCGTGGAGTGAAGATAATGATCTTCCTCTTCGCTGAGGAAGAGTGACGTGCCTTTCTGTTCCTGTAGGAGGAACCGATAAGACTTACATAAAGCAGAGTGTAGGCAACCCAGCTTCAGCTCTGAAAATAGACAGAGCCTGGAAAGATAATTTGCAATTCAACAATGAATTCAACAACGGAGTAATAAAAAGCTTATATTTTGGGTTACGATAAAGATTGACAGTTGTGCTAAACTCAGGAGATATGTATACTGTAGGTTGTTGTCTATTCTTCAACAACCAATGGGTAAACATCAAGAATTGAAATGACCATTGAACAGCTTCCCAAATCACAGACTGTAGCTTTAAGAGGAAGCTGTTAGAGAGAGAATATATATAGAGAGAGAAATGAAAAGAGAGAGAGGATAGAGAGAGAGATAGAGAGATAGAGAGAGAGAGAGAGAGAGAGAGAGAGATAAAGAGAAAGAGGATAGAGAGAGAGATAAAGAGAGAGCGAGAATTGAGAGAGAGATAAAGAGAGAGAGATAATAAGAGAGTGAGATAAAGAGAGAGAGAGAGAGAGAGAATAGAGAGAGCGAGATAAAGAGAAAGAGGATAGAGAGAGAGATAGCGAGAGAGCGAGAATTGAGAGAGAGATAAAGAGAGAGAGAATAAGAGAGTGAGATAAAGAGAGAGAGAGAGAGAATAGAGAGAGAGAGACAATAAAGAGAAAGAGGATAGAGAGAGAGAGATAGCGAGAGCGAGAATTGAGAGAGAGAGAGAATAAGAGAGTGTTATTTTGTCTAGGTCCTAATGTATGATTAATATCTTAATATTAATTGATGGTGTTGATTAACCCACCTGTTTTTATCTCCATGGAGACTGTTCGCTACCACGGCGATTAATGCAAATGCAATCTTTTGTTTGACCATTATCACCCTGTAAAGAGTGGCATTGTTTCTGTTGTAGAAGACTGTAAGGAAGCAGTTCCCATTATCAATCTTTTTCACACCGGTTCTATTTTAAACAGTTTAATCCAACACAAAGAAACCATTTTACAACTACAGCATGTTCATGGATTACAATCTACTTACAATCTAGTTACAATCTAGTTACAATCTAGTCTACACTTATGCAATTATAGAGGAGGCTGGTGGGAGGAGATATAGGAGGACAGGCTCCTTGTAATTAATGGAATGGTGTCAAACCAGGGGTTGGTACCAAAATGATTTTCAAATCGTTTTGTCCTAAACAAATTTATTATTTTGGGGATTCTGTTCCACTGTTTCAACCAGCAAAATAAAGTTCTGAACCGGTTCTGAACCCCAACAAACGATGGGTTTTAATTGTTCCTTTCTGTTCCTTTTTAAACATCTGAAATATGTGTTTTTTTTAACATTAATAGCAAATTGTATTTTGCCATAACAGCATGGTTTAATCGTAATGAAAGACAAACACACACTGTGCTGCCAGTCACAGTGTAGGGCGCAAGATGTAACTGACATTTTGAGGGTGGGGGAGAGCGAGAGAGTTTGGAGGAAGCTTGCCTTGAAGCGCTGGGCATCTTGTTATGACATCCTTATCTGAATTAGAGGAGGAGCAGCTTCTATGGAGGAACTTTGAATATCTTTGAACATCCGAGTTGGTTTAACATTGGACCAGAGCAAATGTTAGCTAGCTAATAGCTAACTAGCTAACGAGCTAATGAGCTAACGAGCTAATGAGCTAACGAGCTAATGAGCTAACTAGCTAACTAGCTAACTAGCTTGTGTGTGCAGAGCAGCACTAGAATTAAAATCAAACTCTTACCTTTTTGTAGTTAAAAAATCCAATGTGAAACGTGATAACTATAGTATCCTTAACTAGCATTGAAAAAGTAAGGGGGAAGGGAGGGGCAGGTAGACTCAACACAAACACACCCCCACTGGCAAACATTTCCAGCTGGCTGCAATAATAATAATACTAAAAATTATTATAATAATAATAATGCAAATAGTAATAATACAAATAATAATAATACAAATAATAATAACACTAAAAATAATAATAATAATAATAATACAAATAATGCAAATAATAATAATACAAATAATAATAATAAAAATAATAATAACATTAAAAATAATAATAACACTAAAAATAATAATACAAATAATAATAATACAAATAATAATAACACTAAAAACAATACAAATAATAATAATACAAATAATACTAAAAATAATAATAACACTACAAATAATACAAATAATAATAAAAATAATAATACAACAAATAAATAATAACAATAATAATATGAACAATAATAATAATAATAATAATAACAATAATAACAATTATAATAATAAAATAATACAAATAATAATAATAATAAATAATAAATTATAATACAAAAAAAGAAATAATGACATTAATAATAATAATAATAATATAAATTATAATAATAATAACAAATAATAAAAATAATAATAATAAAAAATCATAATCATAATCATTATAATAATCATAATCATCAGCATTACAATAATAATCATTATAATAATGATAATAATATTAATAATCATCATCATTTCTGAGTGACAGACTGAAGGCTGTGGGACTGTAAAAAAATGCCCGGACCATAAAATAACGTTTTTAACCAGTTTGCATGCTTTTAAAATAACGGTTCTCTTCTGGAACAGTATAGATAACTTTAGTTTATGGTTCGGGTTCCGTTCCTAATTGTTATTTTCCGGTTTTCGGTTCTGTTCCCTGAACCAGTTCCAACCCTTAATGGAAACCACGTTTGACTCCGTTCCAAAAATTCCATTACAACGAGCACATCCTCCTGTAACTCCTCCCACCAGCCTCTTCTGGCCAAGTCAGCAATAACCCAGCGATGTGTTGTGTACGGTTCCCTCCCCAGCGCCCTATGAGATCTGTCTGGAGGACTACACTGTAGCCATGGTGTGGAGAAGAACACCTTCAGGAGAACTGGCCTTCAACAGGTGTCCTCCCAATGCCACGGGTAAGGACACGTGTGTGTGTGTGTGTGTGTGTGTGTGTTTATTTATTTCACCTTTATTTAACCAGGTAGGCAAGTTGAGAACAAGTTCTCATTTACAATTGCGACCTGGCCAAGATAAAGCAAAGCAGTTCGACACATACAACGACACAGAGTTACACATGGAGTAAAACAAACATACAGTCAATAATACAGTATAACAAGTCTATATACGATGTGAGCAAATGAGGTGAGATAAGGGAGGTAAAGGCAAAAAAAGGCCATGGTGGCAAAGTAAATACAATATAGCAAGTAAAACACTGGAATGGTAGATTTGCAGTGGAAGAATGTGCAAAGTAGAAATAAAAATAATGGGGTGCAAAGGAGCAAAATAAATAAATAAATTAAATACAGTTGGGAAAGAGGTAGTTGTTTGGGCTAAATTATAGGTGGGCTATGTACAGGTGCAGTAATCTGTGAGCTGCTCTGACAGTTGGTGCTTAAAGCTAGTGAGGGAGATAAGTGTTTCCAGTTTCAGAGATTTTTGTAGTTCGTTCCAGTCATTGGCAGCAGAGAACTGGAAGGAGAGGCGGCCAAAGAAAGAATTGGTTTTGGGGGTGACTAGAGAGATATACCTGCTGGAGCGTGTGCTACAGGTGGGAGATGCTATGGTGATGGTGTGCTATGGTGTGTGTGTGTGTGTGTGTGTGTGTGTGTGTGTGTGTGTGTGTGCGTGCGTGCGTGCGTGCGTGTCTGTGTCCTCCTAATGCTACAGGTAAGAACACAGTCATGCCCTGGGGTTTTGTCTATCCTAGTGGTTACCACCGCTGCCTGTGGGGCATGTGAGCGTCGTATCAAACACTTGTCGTACCAACTCACTTATCCTATTTTTTTCATTCAAGTCTTCACTTTTTTAACTTTGATTCATAACAAAAAAAATACAAATTAACAGTTTAAAAATTGGATAGTCTTGTTGGTCTGAATTCAGACTCCAGCCGCTGTTTGGCCATTGACTGAATAATGAACCAAGAGAAACTAGAGCACTTTGAAATGTTCTGCTGTAACTTAGTTGATAATGAAATGAGTCATTTTCCAGGGGCTATTATGTAGAGGTTTCATTGGGAGCTTTCTGTCCATTACTCATGTGTAGAGAGGACTAGTGGTGATGGATATGTCCCTGTCACATTCCACTGACACATCCATTCCTGCTGTGACGGATTGGAAGTGCTTTACACGGTGCCTGTGTCCCAAACGACTCCCTATTTCCTATACAATGCACTGGTTTATTTCTAAGTTCTGCACTACATAGGGAATAGGGTGCCATTTGAGATGCAGTGGGTATGTTTCTACTGAACAGATTTCCCTATTTGCATTGCATTGACCCTCACAGCATTATGTCAATGTGTTTTCAAATAGCCTATAGCCAAAGACAGGGACATATTACTAGGCTAACTATGATTATATTGCCTACAACAGCATGGCACTTTTTAACTGCTGTTTTCTACCTCTCCCTCCCCCTAACCTCCTCCTCTTCTTCCTCCTCCTCCTCCTCCTCCTCCTTCCCTTTATCAAAGACCTCATGGCTCCTCCTCCTCTCCCTCCCCTTCCCCTCATCCCCTCCGCCCCTCCTCTCCTCCTCCTCCCCTCCTCTCCTCCTCCTCTCCTCCTCCTCCCCTCCTCCTTCTCCCCTACTCCTCCTCCTCCCCTCCTCCCCTCACCCCCTCCCCTCCTCTCCTCCTCCTCTCCCCCCCCTCCCCTCCCCTCCTCCTCCTCCTCCTCCCCTCCTCCTCCTCCTCACCCCCTCCCCTCCCCTCCCCTCCTCCTCCCCTCCCCTCACCCCTCCCCTCCCCTCCCCTCCCGTCCCCTCCCCTCCCCTCCCCTCCCCTCCTCCTCCCCTCCCCTCCTCCTCCTCCCCTCATCCCCTCCCCTCCTCCACTCCCCTCCTCCTCCCCTCCCCTTCCCTCCTCCTGGTCTTAATCAGACACCTGATGGCTCCATAGTGTACCTGTTGTTTGATCCATGTGGTGGGACTGATAAGCTGCTGTGGTTGTGTGTGTCTGTATTGTGAAAGGTAGAAAGTGAAGCAGGGAAGCGGTCACACTGAACCCACATGTCCCCCACCACACTCTCTGTCTGATTCCACTATCACACCGCTGGACACAGAGGACATTGAAAAGTGCAGGAGGTGTGTGGTTATAATAGAAGGGCCTGTGTACCAAATGGCACCCTATTCCCTATATGAAGCACTACTTTTGGTCTTGGTCAAAACTAGGGCACAGTGTAGGGAATAGGGTGCCATTTGGGAGCCAGAGTTCTATCTTGACTGTGAAAAGAGATGAAAACAGAACCAGGGGGATTGTGTTGAGGAAACAGGAGGCTCAGTGGGGTGGGGGATTGTGTTGAGGAAACAGGAGGCTCAGTGGGGTGGGGGATTGTGTTGAGGAAACAGAGTGCTCAGTGGGGTGAGGGATTGTGTTGAGGAAACAGGGTGCTCAGTGGGGTGGGGGATTGTGTTGAGGAAACAGAGTGCTCAGTGGGGTAGGGGATTGTGTTGAGGAAACAGGAGGCTCAGTGGGGTGGGGGATTGTGTTGAGGAAACAGGAGGCTCAGTGGGGTGGGGGATTGTGTTGAGGAAACAGAGTGCTCAGTGGGGTGAGGGATTGTGTTGAGGAAACAGGGTGCTCAGTGGGGTGGGGGATTGTGTTGAGGAAACAGAGTGCTCAGTGGGGTGGGGGATTGTGTTGAGGAAGCAGGAGCCTCAGTGGGGTGGGGGATTGTGTTGAGGAAACAGGAGGCTCAGTGGGGTGGGGGATTGTGTTGAGGAAACAGAGTGCTCAGTGGGGTGGGGGATTGTGTTGAGGAAACAGAGTGCTCAGTAGGGTGGGGGAGGGTAAGTGTGTGTGCGTGTGTGTGCATGTGTGTGTGTGTGTGTGCGTGCATGTGTGCGTGTCAGTGCATGCTCGTCTGTGTGTGTGTGTGTGTGTGTGTGTGTATGTGTGTGTATGTGTGTGTGTGTGTGTGTGTGTGTGTGTGTGTGTGTCCATATCAGTGTCAGTGTTAGTATTTTAGTATGGTTGTACTGACGTTGATACCCTGACACAGTGTATCCAATTCGTTTATTTTCATGTGTGGACA